>NC_029791.2:55676013-55697488 GCF_000816755.2 Arachis ipaensis
GAGAGTCGGTAATCTTAGATTGGCTAAGATCGAATGGAACTGTCTTTGAAGAAAGAGAGATATAGAAAGTGTGCAGTGATTGAATTGTAGTCAGTCTTCACTTAACTCGACCGCCTTTCGCAAGACAAAAGATATGGCAAAGGGGAGGGCTCGCCCATGTAGAGCAATGTCTAGCCCAGAATTAGACGGGGCCTTACTTGTCCCGGTCTGGGAAGAGGTTAAGGTATTGTGGTTCCTCCCACATATCTTTCAACAAGGCATCCTAAGAACAAACCCTTACAAACCTCTTAGAGATGAGCGTTAGCCTTTCTCTAAAGTAGGCTTTCGCGCAAGTGCGCCCCCTACTTTAGAAGCCGTTGCTTGTTCGTTAGCCTTTCTCTAATGTAATGGATGGCAGAGGGTCCGTAGTATCCAAAGCACTGGAGTGGTCCAGTAGCCGGGAAGGGGCCTAGAAGTGCCTACTACTACACCACACTACACTCGGCTCTACACTCAACTCCCTTGTGTCAAGGGGTACGTTGGGAGCCTGGAAAGCGAGACCTTCGTAGAGGCCGTAAAGGTGAAAAGACGCGTGGAGAAAGAAAATATCGAGCTCCCCTATTTGAATGCAAGGATCGATCCTAGGAGCTGGAAACCTTATTTCAATGAGCTCTTCAGACAATGTTCTACAAGCAGCTAAAGTTGCATACGGCTCGAATCATTCTCAGATGCCTATCGGGGCATCCTTTCCTTGTTTGTTGGGTTGGTTCACGCGCGCGCAAACGAGCACTGGTCACAACTGCAGAGTCTACAATCATTCAATAATTTTTTCATATGTATGATTAACAAATTTTTTTAAATGGTGATATTTTAATTTTTTTCACGTATTTTTATATATTAGCAAGAAAGCAAAATCATGTATTGTGACTCTTTTTCCTTTTTCACACTTTAATCTTAATTAATCAATCTTGTGTCCAAAACAGATGTTATTTAATCTTAAATAAACTTTTAATCATTCTAATTTATTGATGAATTACATTTCTCTTAATAATTGCATTACTAATCTGAAATACAAAAAAAAAGGTGATACATATATCAAAAAAGAAAACAAACTTAAAAAAAATTATATTAAAAAGTTTAAAAATAACATATCCATAAAGAATAGTCATAATATATAAATTGAGACAACAATTTAAATTTCTCTAAAACTAATTTAATCAACTACCAATATTAGAACTAAATTATTTAAATAATATTTAATATATTCTAATCCTTAGATACGTATAGATTAGAGTCATTCTCGTAACAACCAACCAAAATAACATCATAAGATCGAATACTTAGAATCGGTATAAAATTCAAACTATCTTCTTGTTAAAATTGTCACATTAAATCGACTTTTATTCTCTTCAATGGCATTGCATTTATGCACCAAAAGACCGGTAGTTTCTGAAAAAAATACAATATGTTATAAAATTATTTTTAATACAAAAAGTTTAAGAGAAAAAATTTAAATATAGTACTAATCTTTGAATTGCATCTTCAAGGTGGCACGAATTTTTCAAAATTGAACCTAAATTGAGAAAATTCGATCTCATTATATGCTCCACTTCGAATATTTTTGGACAAATGTAGAAAAGTTGAGGGGATGTGACTTGAACTTGACCTACAAACCTCCTTAGAAATAATTGCCCAATCAAAAAAAAAATAACAGATTAGAAAAAAAATACTTTGATTCTTAGATTTAGACTCACTAACTACAAAGAAACACTATATATTGCCTTTAGTAGTACAAAAATAATTATAAAAATTAATTATTACAATATCAATTTATCACTATGAACGTTAGTATCATATTTATAGCAATTAGAATTATAAATTTATGTTTAACTTTTTATATAATTATAATTAAGATATTTTTTAAATAATATAATTATGCATTATTCATTAAATGCTAATTGTAATATAATTCTAATAAAGATATTTGATCGACACGTCACCTTCATTAGTTGGGGGGAAAACCCAATTTTAGTATATTAAGTAGATTATTATTATTATTATTATTATTATTATTATTATTGTTGTTGCATAATAGGTTATTAGTCACGTAAATTATTATTATGAAGTCACGTTAATTATTCTTGAAATTGATATAATTGCCATAATTGCCATATACTCTCAATCATATCGATTATATCAATTTAACTATATTAATTATATTAAAATTATTAGTCAATTATTTTAATATTATAATGCAATTAAAGATATTATTATGACATAATATTTACTTTATTTCTATTACACTTTGTATATATCATCAAAAGATGCATGTTTCATTATTTTTTCTAGATAAAATCTGTTTTTATCGGCAAAAAAATTGTGTTTAGGTCAACGATTTACTATATGTTTAGGTAGAGATTTTTTTCGAATATAATGAAAATACAATTAAAGAAATAAAGGATAAAAATAAACTTAAATATATCTGACAGTACTTCATTTTATTAAAATATTTAAAAATAGCACATCCACGAAAAATACTCATAATATATAAATTGAGATAATAATTTAAAATTCTCTAATACTAATTTAATCAAATACAAATATTAAAACCAAATTACTTAAATAATATTGATTCTATTCTAATCTTTAGTCACGTATAGAATAGAGTCATTCTCGTAACGACAACCAACTGAAACAACATCGTAAGTTTGAACATTTAGGATTCGTACAAAATTAGACCATCCTCGTGTTAAATAAGCTTCATCATCAGCTATCCATGCAATGCTGCAAGGTATAGAATTGCCACACCGAGAAACAAAACTAACCCTTATTCCCCACAATGGCATTGCATGTATGCAAAAGAAAGCCAGTAATTTCTGAAAAAAAACCACAATATGTTATAAAATTATTCCAGTAACGAAAAGCTTAAAATAAGAAAAATTAAATATATTACCAATCGTTAAAATTGCATATCTGAGTTTGTCACAAATTTAGCAAAATTGAAATTAAACTGAGGAAATTCAATCTCAATATGTGCTCCACTTCAAAAATTTTCGGACAGACGTAAAAAGCATAGAGGGAATGGAGGGATGCAAAAGAAAGAAACAAGGAAAGCGTGCCTATTAAAGCATGGCCCAAGGAAGGAAAAAGCGTTGCGCATCAAGAGGCCAAGGCATAGCGCTCACTAATTGAGCTTAGCGCTCTCTATTTGAGCGCTAGAGAAAAGGCCAAGGGAGCAAAGGCATGGCGTTAAGTGAACTCTCTTAACTGAGCACCCAAGGAACCCAAGAAATCAATAGCGCTCAGTTAACTAAGTTAGCTTTATCGGGTTCCATTCAGAAGAAAATGTAAGGCACAGCTCCAAAATAGAGCCAACCAAGGTTCGAACCTTGCACATGACCATAAAAGAAAGCGCTACAAGCAAGGAAAATCATGGTGCAGCACATAACATGCATTCACCAAGGCTCAAAGGGGAATCTTCCATTCACAACAAAGGACGCTGCGTGAAGTCTCTTCACTGTGCGCTACTTTGCACTACAAGGCTCGAACCAAGCACATAAGGGAGCAAGGAGGAAGCGCTACATAAGGAAAAGCAAGGGCGCTGCATTAATTCCCTTAACTGAGCGCTACAATATTTCACAAAGGGAATTGGCCAAATTGGGAGAAGCAAGGCTCGAAGTGGGAGCCCACTCCAAAGCAAAGGCGCCGCGTTTAGTGAGTTCACTGAGCGCTACCTTGCACAAGAAATGGACACAATGCATTCACTATGGTTCGAATTGGGAACCTCCCACGAAAGCATGTAAGCTCTGCGTGAAATTAGTTCACTGAGCGCTATGAGCAAGGCTTGGACGCAACAAAACAAGCCCAAACACAAAGCAAAGGGAGCGCTACGTTAAGTTACATCACTGAGCGCTCCCCTGGAGGTGCCTTGGTCCATTTCCAACTTCAATTACCATTTTGGATCCAATCCTTCACCAAATGCAAAAGTCCACTCCAAATTCTAAAATCAAAATTAGAAACTGTATAAATAGGAGTTAGTTTGATTTGTAGAGGACCTTCTTTCATTTTTTTGTTTTACCTTTTAGCTAAATTTTAGTTTTTACTTTAGATTTCATTTTGAATTTGGGGAATTGGGATTGAGATCTGAGTTCTCTTTCTCTTTGTTTTACTTCTGCATTTCTTAATTTTTGTTTTGAATTTTGAATTGAGATTGAAGAAGTTCTGTTTCAATTCTTGATCTGAAATTTAACTTTGTTCTTCTTCTGCATAATTCTAATTTCAATTGCTGTTTTCATTTCTCTTCTTCTGCAATTTTTGCTTTTCTGCCTTGGATCTTGAATTGAGATTGAAGAGTTTCATTGATTCAAATTCTGAGAATCATTTTCCACTCTTCTTCTCAATTGATCTAAGGATTGGGTTTTAAATCTTCTCTGCTGTTTCTAAAGTTCATTTTCTTCTGTAAATTGCTTTCTGTTTGAATCAAGGAAGGAATTGAGATCTAGATCTGCTTTCTAGTCTCTTTGATTTCCTGAGATCTTCAATTTCTCTTTTAGATTTCACAATTGAGCTGATTTTACTTTCTGTTTTGTTCTTCAAGAAATTTTACTTTTCTGTTTAGATATTCAGCAACTTAGTTAATCTTCTACTTCTCTGCTTGATCTCTCTTTACATTCTCTTTGTTAAATTCTAAATCCCAGCTCCCATATCCCTTTACTATTCAAGCAATTTACATTTCTTGCACTCTAAGCTTCAGCTATTTTACTTTAAGATTTGGCTCTTTTACTTTCTTGCAATTTAAGTTTCATGCAATTTACTCTTCTGCACTTTACTTTTCTGTCAATTTCCCCTCTCCCTTTTAATTTCATGCAATTTAGCTTCTACTATTTAAGTTTCACTCAAATTATCAACTGTTTGCTTAACTAAATCAACCACCTAAATAAAATTTGTTCAATCCATCAATCCCTGTGGGATCGACCTCACTCTTGTGAATAATTACTACTTGATGTGATCCGGTACACTTGCTGGTGAGTTCGGTGTTGGAATCCGATTTCTAACCCATCAAGTTTTTGGCGCCGTTGTCGGGGATTGATATAGATTGACAATGATTAAGTAAGGTGGTGGTCTAGATTAAGCACTTTTTCTTTATTATTGTTCATTTTCTTTGTTTTTAACAAGCACACTAACTGTTTGAATTTTTGTTTAAACTAACCTTAACCTCACTCTAGGAGCAGAGTGAATCACTCTTGTTTTCTGGTTTTATGTGTGTTTCTTGTTGTTTTGTATGACAGAGGCAAGGAGAGAGATCCCTACCTTCTGTGAGACTGATGAAAGAACTCTCCGAAGGATAAGAAGGGAAGCAAGAGGAAAGGGAATTATTGGAGAAGAAGAACCTTTTGAAGAGGAATATCAAGAAATGGAAGAATATTCAACAAATCCAACAAAACCAACAGTGGGAGTGGCCAACAACAATGGTCAGCCCTAGAGGAGAGTTTTGGCTTCATATACATTTGCTAATCCAAGGCATTGTGGGAGTAGCATTCTTACCCCAAATGTCAATGCAAACAACTTTGAATTGAAGCCCCAGCTCGTCACCTTGGTATAAAACAACTGCTCCTACGGAGGAAGTCCAATAGAAGATCCAAATCAGCATTTATCTACCTTCTTGAGGATCTGTGATACAGTGAAGTCCAATGGTCTGCATCCATATATATACAAATTGTTGCTGTTCCCATTTTCATTGAGGGATAACGCTGCTCAATGGCTTGAAGCCTTCCCACAAGGAAGCATCACTAGCTGGGAGGATCTAGTGAGTAAATTCTTAGCCAAGTTCTATCCACCTCAAAGGATTATCAGATTGAAGACAGAGGTGCAAACCTTCACACAGATGGATGCAGAATCCCTCTATGAGGCTTGGGAGAGATACAAGGCCCTGATTAGAAAATGTTCCCCTGAAATGTTCAATAAATGGGACATACTTCAGAACTTCTATGAAGGATTAACACTGAAGGCTCAGGAAGTACTAGACCACTCAGCAGGAGGCTCATTGCAATTAATGAAGACGACAGAGGAAGCTCAAAACCTCATAGATATAGTGGCAAATAATCAATACTTCTTTTCTCATCAAAGGCAATGCCAACCAGCTCAAAGAAAGGGAGTCCTGGAGTTGGAAGATGTAGACACTATTCTAGCTCAAAACAAGGTGATGCAGCAGCAAATCTAGCAACAATTTGAGGAGATGGCTAAAAGGATTGATAGCTTACAAGTTGCATCAGTGAATGTCACCAATCAACCACCAACTGGGTGGGGGCAAAATGAGGAAAATTGTGAAGATCAGCAACAGGAACAAGTGAACTACATGCACAATCAAGGATCCAACCAGAATGAATTCTATGGAGACACATACAACCCCTTTTGGAAGAACCATCCAAATCTAAGGTGGGGAGATAACCACAACCAGCAACCTTGGCAGAAAAATTCAAACCAAAACAACTCAAGAAATACAACTTATACAAACCACAATCCATATAGAAAACCCCAAAGCAACTACCCTAATTCCAGCTATTATCCACTCAATAACTCAGCCACTACCCAAAACAACCATCATCCACCTTCCACATCCACATTTCACCCACAAAATAACCCCACAAATAGTTCAAACAACTTCCAGCAATAACCATCTCATTTTACACAACCACAACCAAATCCAGACTCCCAAAGGATCTCTAGTCTAGAGATAATGATGGAGAAACTCATGAAAAATCAAGAGATTGCAAGACAAGATCAGGAAACAGCAAGGAAAGATCAAGCCATAACAAGTAAAAACCAAGGAGTTTTAATCAGAAATCTTCAGATGCACATAGAACAAATAGCTAAACAAATTGCAGACATGGGTGAGAAGCAACCAAATGCATCCCCTAGTGCCACTCAAGACCACCCAAGGGACAAAAGAAAAGCTACAAAGTGGAAGGAGTGCAAAGCAATCATAGTGGGAAGTGAGAAGATTGGGGAGAAGGAAGCCATCAATAAGGAAGAACACAATAGACAAGTTCCACAAGAAGAGACAGAAGAGAGAAGTGAAGAGGATAGAAAGACCAAGAATGTAAAAAGCTCAAAGAGAGATAAGGACATCCTTGAAACACAACTACAAGAAAAGAAGGAAGGGGTGAAGCCATACATCCCCAAACTTCCATATCCTCAAAGATTCAAGAAAGAGAACGAGGATAAGCAATATTTAAAATTTCTGGACATATTCAAGACACTCAGCATCAATATTCCCTTCTTAGAAGTACTTGAACAGATGCCATTATATGCCAAATTTATGAAAGAAGTGCTAACAAAGAAAAGACCCTTGAAGGAAGGATAGATTGTTGAAATGACAATGGAGTGCAGTGCTATTCTCTAAAGAGAGTTTCCAGAGTAGAAAGATGATCCTGGGAGATTTTATATACCTTGCACTATAGGAAACATAACAATTGAGAAGTCATTTTGTGACCTTGGTGCAAGCATAAACTTGATGCCTTTGTCTCTAATGAGGAAACTCCAAATTTTTTAGATGAAATCCACACGAATACTTCTTCAAATGGCTGACAAATCCATTCAGCAAGCACTTGGAGTTGTAGAGAATGCACTGATAAAAGTGGGAAAATTCCTTCTCCCAGCTGATTTTGTCATCTTGGATATGGAGGAGGACCCTAACACTCCCATCATTCTGGGGAGGCCTTTCCTAGCTACGAGCAGAGCATTGATAGATGTTGAAAATGGAAAATTGTTGCTAAAAGTGCATGATGAGCATCTAGCATTTCATGTCTTCAAGACTTTACATGAGCCCACTCAAGAAGAAGAATGCAAGAAGGATAAGGCCAGAGATCATAGCTCAAAGAAGACAATTAAGGAGTTAACTCCAAGGTTTCTAAACCCATGCTTGAAAGAAGTAGAGATGGTGCAACAGACCAAAAAAATCAAGAAGGAACTAGATCCAAAACCCCCAGATGAGAACATCGACACTTCAGATAAAGAACCACAAAGGCATGAATTATCTTCTGAGAAAGAAAAGAACAAGAGGCCAAAAGGGTGGAGAAACAAGAAAATCCCACTGAAGGCTTCTCACCAGGGGATAAAGTGATGTTAAACACCCAACCAATGAAGGTGTGTCCACAATTATCTGAGTACTATACTGTGAACCGGATCCTTTCACTTGAACACCTAGAGATCATCAAAGAGGAGACCAGAAGGAAGTTCATAGTAAGAGGAGAAAAGCTAAGGCACTATGATTTTCAGCCCCCATGAACAAAGGATAAGATGTCAAGCTAGTGACAATAAAGAAGCATTTGTTGGGAGGCAACCCAACCTGAGGTAGTTTCCTTTTCATAGCTATTTCAATAAAAAGGTTGCGTGGTTTTATCTGTATTGCAAGGAGCTAAATTTGGTGTTGCACACTAAAACAATTTAAGGAAGAGTGAAGGATGCTAAGTTTGGTATTCCACCAAAATCTCATTTAAAAACACATTCTCACTGTCTGCATAAAGGGTTGCTAGCTCCAAGCAATCAGATAAACCATTGAACCATTGTCTATCTTCTAGTTTTTATTTTTATAACCTTCAGTAAAGACAAAAGGGTTTCACATATGGTTAATTTGATGCATGAGAAACATTGGCAAAGGACTAAGTTTGGTGTTTACACACCAAAGTAAGTTCAAAAGCCCACAAATAATTCTTGCATACTAACCAGTTGCTTAAGGGCTTGAGAAACAAGCAACTTCTAAGGATTATGCAGGAAAATATTCAATCTGTGAAAGGAATCTGCATCACCATCCACAGGAGGAGCAACAGATAGAAATAATGATGACAGAAGGAAAAGTTGAGAGACACTCCCAACAGGTTGTATTGACACTTAATCCTTGTTGCTGTGAAGCATTTTTAATCTAGAAATTCCTATATGTCTTGCTGAAGTGTGCAATTAAGTGCAAGTGGAGATGTTTGCTAAGAATGCTAGCCTGCATATTGTGCTTGTCATTTCTCATTAGCTTGAATTCTGTTTGGTTTTCCTTCTGCATAAATAAAAGAAAAATGTCTGATATAGAAAGTGAATGTCCAATATTGTAGAAATTAGAATGAGAATTCAGTGGTGGTATTTGTTTGATTTAATGGTTAGCTCAAATAACAAAAGCTGCATAATAACATGTTCTTTGAAGTGTGAATTAGTTTGCTGCTATAAAGTCTGTTATTAATGAAATTTCCTTGAGAATGAAGCAAAACAAAAAGAAAAAGAAAAGCCCAGAATTGGCAAAGAAACAGACAATAAGGCTAGACACCAATAGCTTGGACCCTAGGACATATGTCTGTGGTATTTTTGTACTAGGATATACTTGGACAAGTAGGTTCTGAGGAGTATTTTGAAACTTGGCCACTTAGATCAACTGATCTGGGATTGCCAACTGAAAGTCCACTATCAAGAGCAACCTAGTTACAAAGCATTTAGTAATCCAAAGAGATACTGGGCATCAATACTCCTAGGAAGAAATTGTGAGCCATGTGTCTGTGATGAAGAAATGTTGAGCAAAATTGAGCCAAAAGGGCTGCTGCAACATTTGCCACCAAGCCTTCATTAATAAATAAGCTTCCTAAGCAAAATAAAGAAAGGAAAAGCTAGCAAGGGATCAAGCAAAAGGAAGGAATTATAGCAGCAACTCTAGTGAACCTTTAAGAAAACATTTCTTATCTGTCAGCAAGTAATAAGTGAGCTACATTTGTCTGCATAAAACCCCATGAACCAAGTTCAATTATCTGCTAAATAAGGACATTCATACTTCTCTATTTCATTTCATTTTCTCTTATGTTTAGAGCTTTCTTGGGGACAAGCAAGGTTTAAGTTTGGTGTTGTGCTGACAAGTCATCTTATGCTAGCTTTTCAAGCATTTTTCACTTGTTTCATTAGGTTTTATGCACTTTCTTGCATTGTAAGTAAGTGATTTGGAGTGGATTTGTATGGTTTTGTTGAATCAATCAACCATCCTTTATTTGACACTAAATCATGAGGTTTAAGCTAGAATTAGTTGGTTTTTGAATGAATTATAAACCTTGTAAATTTAGTGATACTTTGATTGGTTGTTTTAATTACTTGTAGGTGAAGAAAAGAAAGAAACAAGGAAAGCGTGCCTATTAAAGCGTGGCCCAAGGAAGCAAAAAGTGTTGCGCATCAAGAGGCCAAGGCATAGCGCCCACTAATGGAGCGTAGCGCTCTCTAGTTGAGCGCTAGAGCAAAGGCCAAGGGAGCAAAGGCATGGCGCTAAGTGAACTCTGTTAACTGAGCGCCCAAGGAACCCAAGAAAATCAATAGCGCTCAGTTAACTAAGTTAACTTTATCGGGTTCCATTCAGAAGAAAATGCAAGGCACAGCTCCAAAATAGAGCCAACCAAGGTTTGAACCTTGCACATGAGGCATAAAAGAAACCGCTACAAGCAAGGAAAATCATGGCGCAGCACACAAAATGCATTCACCAAGGCTCGAAGGGGAAGCTTCCATTCACAACAAAGGATGCTGCGTGAAGTCTCTTCACTGTGCGCTACTTTGCACTACAAGGCTCACTAAGAAAATGGGTCAAAGTGAACTCACCAAGGCTCGAACCAAGCACATAAGGGAGCAAGGAGGAAGCGCTACATAAGGAAGGCAAGGGCGCTGCGTTAATTCCCTTAACTGAGCGCTACAATGTTTCACAAAGGAAATTGGCCAAATTGGGAGAAGCAAGGCTCGAAGTGGGAGCCCACTCCAAAGCAAAGGCGCTGCGTTTAGTGAGTTCACTGAGCGCTACCTTGCACAAGAAATGGACACAATGCATTCACTATGGTTCGAATTGGGAACCTCTCACGAAATCATGTAAGCGTTGCGTGAAATTAGTTCACTAAGCGCTATGAGCAAGGCTTGGATGCAACAAAACAAGCCTAAACACAAAGCAAAGGGAGCGCTACGTTAAGTTACATCACTGAGCGCTCCCCTGGAGGTGCCTTGGTCCATTTCCAACTTCAATTACCATTTTGGATCCAATCCTTCACCAAATGCAAAAGCCCACTCCAAATTCTAAAATCAAAATTAGAAAGTGTATAAATAGGAGTTAGTTTGATTTGTAGAGGACCTTCTTTTATTTTATTTTTTTGTTTTACCTTTTAGCTAAATTTTAGTTTTCACTTTAGCTTTCATTTTGAATTTAGGGAATTAGGATTGAGATCTGAGTTCTCTTTTTCTTTGTTTTACTTCTGCATTTCTTAATTTCTGTTTTGAATTTTGGATTGAGATTGAAGAAGTTCTATTTCAATTCTTGATCTGAAATTTAACTTTGTTCTTCTTCTGCATAATTCTAATTTCAATTGCTATTTTCATTTCTCTTCTTCTGCAATTTTTGTTTTTCTGCCTTGGATCTTGAATTGAGATTGAAGAGCTCCATTGATTCAAATTCTGAGAATCATTTTCCACTCTTCCTCTCAATTTATCTAAGGATTGGGTATTAAATCTTCTCTGCTGTTTCTAAAGTTCATTTTCTTCTGCAAATTTCTTTCTGTTTGAATCAAGGAAGGAATTGAGATCTAGATCTGCTTTCTAGTCTCTTTGATTTCCTGAGATCTTCAATTTCTCTTTTAGATTTCACAATTGAGCTGATTTTACTTTCTGTTTTGTTCTTCAAGAAATTTTACTTTTCTGTTTAGATCTTTAGCAACTTAGTTAATCTTCTACTTCTCTGCTTGATCTCTCTTTACATTCTCTTTGTTAAATTCTAAATCTCAGCTCCCACATCCCTTTACTATTCAAGCAATTTACATTTCTTGCACTTTAAGCTTCAGCTATTTACATTTCTTGCAATCTAAGCTTCAGTCATTTACATTACTTGTTCTTTAAGATTCAGCTCTTTTACTTTCTTGCAATTTAAGTTTCATGCAATTTACTCTTCTGCACTTTACTTTTCTGTCAATTTCCCCTCTCCCTTTTAATTTCATGCAATTTAGCTTTTACTATTCAAGTTTCACTCAAATCATCAACTGTTTGCTTAACTAAATCAACCACCTAACTAAAATTTCTCAATCCATCAATCCCTGTGGGATCGACCTCACTCTTGTGAGTAATTACTACTTGATGCGACCCGATACACTTGCCGGTGAGTTCAGTGTTGGAATCCGATTTCCAACCCATCAGTGATTAAGACTTCTGATGAGGTGGATAATTGAGATTGGGATTTAATTGTTACATCCCGAGCTTGTGAACATGCACGCCGGGCTTGTGTGTTTGGCTCCAGTTTTCTCCCTTTTGGACACGGTTTTACTACTTAAGGCACGATTTTGCTACACTTAAACCGTAATTGTATTTTTCTTGTAAAAAACTTTATTTTCTACTTGTTTTTTAGTCAAAAACTCTTGAAAATACAAAAAGACTATTCCAACTCCAAATATTATATTAAAACCTAAGAAAATAAATGAAAAGAAAACCTAAAAATCGTTTAAGATAATGTGTTATCATAGTGATACCCCCCATCATCACGGTTTAAATCAGCCGCAAAAGATGAAGATGCTACCAATGCTAGACCTAGTGCAACTACAACTATCGAACTTGAAGCTCCCCCAAACCAATAGATGGCGGATTTGGAGCTAATCCTCCAAAACTAGTGATAACATCCTCAAGCTTCAAAGCTTCAAATACAACTCAGTAGCTTTCACCTTCTAAAAATTTTTTGGCAATGAAACAAAACTTTTAGATCTTCATTGCATCTGATGACAAATAAATCATACTTCACAGAGGCTAACACCACTGAAAACTAGATCTTGTAAACTAATTTATCCACTCACTTTATTCTATACACTCCAAATTTCTGGAATAAACTAATTTGCATGTCAACGAAACAATTAGATTGACGGATAAAGATATTTGTTGGATCCTTGTCAATAAATTTTATTTCCTCTCTTTTATTTTATTTTTTTAATCTTCTCTCTATAATGTATGAAAATTAAGAAACTTTTATCTTTAGACATTGTGTTACTCTACAATACACTTACATTCAAATTGTATTTATACACAAATATCTCTTCATAATTTGCTTCTACCTCACATGGACTACTTTCTTCTTTCATAATTCGCTGGACACATATCACATGGACTACTTTCTCGTTGGAGGGTGTTTTGAATTTGTGTTTACACGTAATTCATGGTAGCCTACCACAAACTAGTAATACATTTTTTCTCTCCAAGAATTATGTGTACCGTTGCTGCTCACTTAATTCGTTTTAGCTTACAGCGGATTGTGTGTAGCGAATTACAAGAAAATAATATATACAGTTAACTGGGTAATTGATTTTATTCATACAATTTGTCCAAAGTTTTTTATGTTAAAAAAATTGAAATCTGATTCCACATGTGAATTGGACCTGTTATGGATCCATGGGCCCTTCCTCGGAACGATCATCAAACCCGGCATGTGATGAGACGCACAAAAAATGCAGTCCTCGCCTGACCATGAAACGGCTAGAAACTCCCCAAAATTTTCGACCTTGATCGAAAAAACCAAACAACGATCTCCTTGCCAAACCACAACGGCGAGGAAAAGGTTCCTCCAGCGCTAAGACCGAGCACCTTCACTCTCTCGCTCCGGGGGCAACTGTTACGGATCCGGCCCATGGATCCTACACCCAGAACGGTCCCCGAACCCAGTTACCAGGGTCTGACCTGCTTCGCCCTTCCAGAAGGCCCGGAACCAGCCCACTAGAGCTCCTAACCAACTTTTAAATTCAAACGTCTCCCTTATCTTAGCCAAATAAGATAAGGTAAGATATTCACCATCACCTATAAATAGAGGACCCAGGTCCCTCCAGGTATTCATTCATTCCTCACACATTCTACCTCTTAGATCCATTCTGACTTAAACATCAGAGTGTCTTTGCAGGTACCACCCCCCATTGCTCCAGTCAAATAATTCGGCATCCGCCTCGACCCGCAAGTTCCCGATCCATCTCTCAACCCGTACCGGAGGCATCCAGTACATTGGCACCATCTGTGGGGACTTTGCAGCGTTGTGGTGGCATGGCGGATAACCCAGAAGAGCAATCATCAAATTCATATTTCTTGCGTGTAACTGAGAGCAAAAAGGAATAATGTTTCCTTAACTTGCATCACCTTTGCAGTGATAACACACCTTCGTCCTACTCCAACAGTGAAATCCCAAAGGAATAATGTTTCCTTAACTTGCATCACCTTTGCAGTAATAACACACCTTCGCCCCACTCCAATGGCGAAATCCCAAAGGAATAATTTTTCCTTAACTTGCATCATCTTTACAGTGATAACACACCTTCGCCCTACTCCAATGGTAAAATCCCAAAGGAACAATGTTTCTTCGACTTGCAATCACCTTCTTAGTGATAACACTATTTATGCACCTTCGCCCTACTCCAACGGTGAAATTCCAAGTCCTCCGAGCCCAAAGTCTCGCCTCCCTTTAGTGAGACACCTCCACCTCTTGGACCCTTTCATTCACCACTCCCTCATCTGCTCTCCAAGCGCCATGGCCCTATCTTCTTCCTCTATTTCGGCTCCATGCCCACCGTGGTTGCTTCTTCTTTTGAACTCTTCAAGCTCTTCCTCCAAACCCACGAGGTCACCTCCTTCAATACCAGGTTCCAAACCTCTGCCATCCGCCGCCTCACCTATGATAACTCTGTCGCCATGATCCCCTTCGGACCTTACTGAAAATTCATAAGGAAGCTCATCATGAACGACCTCCTTAAACGCTACCACCGTGGCCAAGCTCAGACCTCTCAGGAGCCAAGAGATCAAGAAAGTTCTCAAGGTTCTTGCACAGATGCGAGGGACAGCCAAATCGTGGCGGCATGACAGAGAACCTTGAGGAGAAATCCTCCACCCAACACCCCAACTCTCGAACTCCAAGATAACACTCATCCCACCCACGGGAGGATAATAAGCGCGCACATCGCCAACCAACCCCAACCCAGCAACAACCAAGAGAGGACAACCATCCTCCCACTGAAGCCCGGCCACCCAACGGCCTAGAAGAGAAGGCGGTCCAGATAATCCAAGAGCTGTGCCTCAGGGTGCAAGACCTCAAAGGCCGAGTTACACCCAAAAAAAGCATAACACCAAAAACGGAAGTCATGCAACCTCCAGATCAAGATCTTGCCATGAAACCAGGCACGGCGGATCGCCAGAACGGCGACATGCCAAGAGATACAATCGCAGCATCTCCCGTGACCACGGATACGACAGGATGCCTGAACAACGACACGGCAAAAGGTATGATCGCAGCGTCTCACGCAACCCGGCTCATCAACATGACACGGACGACAACCGACGACATCAAGAGGCCAAACGCACAAGAAGTGACCACGTGATAATGGGAGCCACTCCCTTCACTGAAAGAATCCTGAAAGCAAAACTCCCTAAAGGCTTTGACAAACCTACGGATATGAAGTACGATGGAACCAAGGACCCCTAGGAGCACCTAATGGCCTTCAAGGCCAGGATGAACCTGGAAGGGGCCGTTGACGCGGTCCGAGGTAGGGCCTTCCCGGTAACCCTAGCCGGGCCAGCGATTAAATGGTTCAACGCCCTCCCCAACAGATCCATAACTGGCTTCCACAATATCTCACGGAAGTTTATGGCCCAATTCACCACCAGAATCACCAAAGCTAAATACCCCATTAGCTTATTAGGAGTCACCCAGAGACAAGACGAGTCCACGAGAAAATACCTCGATCGGCTTCAACGATGAATGTTTAACGGTCGACAGACTCACGGACTCAGTCGCAAGCCTTTGCCTAACTAACGGGCTCATGAATGAAGACTTCCAGAAACACCTAACTACCAAACCAATGTGGACCATGCACGAGATCCAGAGCGTCGCAAAAGAGTACATAAACGACAAGGAAGTAAGCCAAGTCGTAGCCGCCAATAAATGGCAGCACGGCAGCACACGACATGGCAGCACGGCACCTCGACATAACCCCCCACCAAGAGAAAACCATAAAGAACATCCCAAACCAGCAAACGTAAACCAACCCCCAGAATCGGAAAATTCTCTAACTACACACCTCTGACGGCCCCGATCACTGAGATATACCACCAATAGCCGATTGAGGTATTCTCCCGAGGGCCCGACAACTCAAGTAAAGAACGGGCGGCAACAAGACCCTGTACTGTGACTACCACCGAGGATGCAGACATAGGACACAAGATTGTTTCGACCTAAAAGACGCCCTCGAGCAAGCCATATGAGACGGCAAACTCCCTGAGTTTGCCAAAATCATCAGGGAACCAAGACGCGCGGAAAAAGACAGATCACTAGAAAAAGAAGGACGTAACCCGAGGACACAGAGACAAGCCTCTAGGGAAAGCCCTGAAACAGATCCGACCATTATCGTGAACGTCATCACAGGGAAAGACACCCCAGGAAAATCAAAATCAGCACTGAAGAAGGATCTCAAGATCCTGGCAGTCAGAGACCAAACCCCAACTACCACCACCAATAGAGCGATAACATTCTCCACCGAGGATTGCCAGCACGGCACCTCGGCAGAAGACGCCCCCTTCGTTATCTCGGCAAAGATTGGAACCGGGCTAGTAAGAAGAATACTGGTGGATACAGGAGCAGATTCTAACATCCTCTTCAGAGGAGCCTTCGAAAAACTCGAACTCCGCAACAACAATATACAGACATGCCGCAAACGGAGTCACGGGACTCGAAGACAACTTCCTCAAACCAGACAGTTCCATCGTCCTTCCCCTCACGATAGGAACGGAAAACCAAAGGAAGACAATCCTATCCGAGTTCATGGTTCTCAAAGACTCCACCGCCTACGTCATCCTTGGAAGAAAAATAATTAACGACCTCTCCGCCATCATCTTCACCAAATACCTTCTCATGAACTTCACAGCAGAAGATGGCTCCATCGGAACTATTCACGGAGACCAGGAGATCGCAGTAGAATGCGACAACGCCAGCTTAGCCCCGCAAAAGAAATCTCGCAACGCGGCCAGCATATTCTTAGCCGACCTGGACGCCCGACAAGACGGGCAACCTAGGCCAGAACCAGAAGGGGACATGGAGAAAACTGCAAATAGGGCAAACCAAAGAAGAATATACTTTCATCAACAAGAACTTCCCATACGACCTTAAAGAGGATCTCTCACGCCTCCTAAGACAAAGCAGAGACTTGTTTGCATTCACACCTGCCGATATGCCGGGAATAGACCCCGATCTAATGTCTCACCGACTAGCCGTAGACCCCAAGGCTAAACCTGTGGCACAGAGGAGACAAAAAATGTCTCCCGACCGAGCAGCTGAAGTCAAAAAATAGGTTAAAGCCCTCCTCGAAGCAAGCTTTATCAGGGAACTGCCCAACACAACATGGCTGGCTAACGTTGTGCTAGTAAAAAAGGCTAATGGAAAGCGGAGGATGTGCGTCGACCACACGAACCTGAATAAAGCCAGTCCAAAAGATGCCTTCCCTCTACCAAATATTGACGGGCTGGTAGACGCCGCATCCGGCCACCAGTACCTCAGTTTCATGGACGCGTATTCCGGATACAATCAGATACCCATGCACCGACCCAACGAGGAGAAGACGGCCTTCATCACTCCCGACGGCACGTACTGCTACACAGTTATGCCCTTCGACCTAAAAAATGTCGGAGCCACTTACCAAAGGCTCGTCAACAAGATTTTCCAAAACCTGTCTGGGACCAAGCTGGAAGTCTACATAGATGACATGCTCGCCAAGACCGAATCCGGCGGGCAACTCATCAGCGACCTCGAGCTTATAATGAACACCCTTAGAAGACATCAAATGCGCCTCAACCCGACAAAATGCGCATTCGGGATGGAAGCAGGAAAGTTCCTCGGTTTCATGATCACGCAACGTGGGGTAGAAGCTAACCCCAAAAAATGTAGAGCCGTCCCCGAAATGGCAAGCACAAAAAATCTCAAAGACATCCAGAAACTTACCGGCCAACTAACCGCACTATCTCGTTTTCTCGGCGCGTCGGCCCAAAAGGCGAACCCTTTCTTCAAACTTATGAAGAAAGGAACCCCCTTCAAATGGGAAGCGGAATGCGAAGAGGCATTCCAACATTTCAAGAAGTCCTAGCAAAACCCCTGGTTCTCGCTAAACCCCAAACAAGAGAGTTCCTCTACCCATCGTTGTCAAACTCTCGAGTTAACACGTAAACTCGTACGAGTTTACGAGTTTAGATATGGAAACGAGTTGACTCGGACATAGACTCTATCCTGAGTAAACTCGGCTAGACTCGGCTAGACCCGGTCAAACTCGGACAAACTCGTGAGTTTAGGACCGAGTTAGCGAGTTTGTGTTTTTCTTCATTTTTGCTAAAAAAAACACTTTTTTTATTAGGGTTACGATAACACTTCCAAAGAATAAAAGAAAACTCACTCACAACTCACTCATCTGCGTTATTTCTCTCAAGTCTCACTTTCTCCATGTTCTGCCGCAATCGCTGTTCCCCGTCGAGCTGCCGCTGTTTGCTTGCGTCTACTACCTCTGCTCTTATTTGCGCCATTGTCTTTGTGAATTTTATCTATGTTGCCCTCTACTTTGTATTTCTTCACATCTCCACTATCCGCAACTCCATCATGCTATCACCGTTCACGAGTTCGATTACTTCTCCTACAGTCCTATCTCTTTACCCCGTCGTGAAATCCATGACTCTTTGTCATCGTCGTTTCGTGCTGCTGCTGCACCTTCATTACCGCTGCCTACTGCACCCTTGTCTTCGATCTACTGTTGCTGGGACTTTGCCCCTTATTTTCTTCTGTATCCTCTATTTTTTGTATGCCTTTTGCCCCTTTTTTTGAGCATTTACTTCTTGATTTAATTTTTTTTCTTTTTAAATTTAATTCCTTCTAATTTTAGCCTATTGCTTATCATTTATGTTATATGGCCAGATGGTTCATCCATTCATGGCTGATTAGTAATTAATCATTTTGATTAGAGTTAATTTAATTATTTGATATTGTTCAATGTTCAATTAAAGATTTAGTATTACAGATTTAGAATTTTTAATTTTATGTGTTCTATGTTGTATTTATATAAGAATAATTATAGAGGATTTGAAAGTGTATTTTAAAATATTTGTTATAATGTATGCTATTATTTTAATTTATTATGTGCTTTAAGATTGACATTATTAATTTTGAAGGGTCAGAATTGAGTAAATATACATTATGTACGAATATATATATAAACTTCATAACAGGTGAACTCGTACGAGTCTACGAGTTAACTCGCGAGTCGAGTCTAGGTCAGCTCCACGAGTTTACTTAGACTCGCGAGTTCGACAACCTTGCCTCTACCTATACCTATCTATAACAGAGGAAGCACTCGCAGCAGCGCTTATCCGAGAAGACAAGAATAAGGCCCAACGACCCATCTACTTCATAAGCAAAGTCTTACAAGACACGGAATCGCGCTACTCACGCCTCGAGAAACTCACCTTTTCACTCCTCACGACATCCCGTCGTCTCGGACAATATTTCCAGGCTCACTCCATTACGGCCTGAACCGACCAAGCGGTCAGGCAAGTCCTGCAAAAGCCCGACTTAATCAAAGGAATAATCGGGAAAGGAGCCTACAAGCTCGAAAAACTCGACGGAACCGAGAATCCGAGAACCTGGAATACCGCCAACTTACGGCGATATTACACGTAGGAACACTCCCTCCCTTAAAACTATGTCTTTCACTTATATTATTTTATTTTTCTTGTATTATTTTAGGGTACTTTTTCCCTCCCCTTTTAATGAGGCCCAAACTTAATAAAATTTCATTTAAAAACGCACTTGCCCTGCTTCGTCCCATATTGTCATAACGGCAAAAAGAGTAAAACGGCCAAACACCCGGAAATCGATCACCCAAAGCCAATAAAACGGATATCCAAATAAGTAAACGGCTACTCGGGAATCGGTCACCCCAAAGCCAATAAAACGGATATCCAAATAAGTAAACGGCTACTCGGGAATCGATCACCCTGAGGCCAATAAAACAGATATCCAAATAACAAAATGGATATCCAAATAAGTAAACGGCTACTCGGGAATCGATCACCCCGAGGCCAATAAAACGGATATCCAAATAAGTAAACGGCTACTCGGAAATCGATCACCCAGAGGCCAATAAAATATATCCAAATAACCAAACGGATATCCAAATAAGTAAACGGCTACTCGGGAATTGATCACCCCAAGGCCAACAAAACGGATATCCAAAAAACAAAACGGGTATCCAAACAACAAAAAAATGACGGCCCGGGATCGATCACCGTGAGGTCAACAAAACGGAAATCTAAATAAGCTAAATAAACAAAGTCTTGAAATCGGCCCACTAAGAAGCCTAAAATAAGTTCACAATAACGGCCTAGAAAAGGCCACACAAAACAAGCATGAGCTGACGGTCTTCCAACTCGCGAAAAACCGGACTGACCAACATCCCGCCAATCAGTGCAGGGTGACGTCACGCCCTTTCTAGGCTCCTCACAGTCTCCCGAACTACAGAGAATTAGACTCTCCAAACAACTTAGCATTGAGACCAAGTAAGCATGCTCTCATGCTCCACGGGCAACTGTTCCATACCCGATCTCCGGGCCCTTCCTCGGAATGGTCATCAAACCCGGCATGTGATGAGATGCACAAAAAATGCAGTCCTCGCCTGACCATGAAACGGCTAGAAACTCCCCAAAATTCTCAACCTTGATCGAAAAAATCAAACAACGATCTCCTTGCCAAACCACAACGGCGAGGAAAAGGTTCCTCCAGCGATAAGACCGAGCACCTTCACTCTCTCGCTTCGGGGGCAACTGTTACGGATCCGGCCCACGGATCCTACACCTGGAACGGTCTCCGAACCCAGTTACCAGGGTCTGACCTGCTTCGCCCTTCCAGAAGGCCCGGAACCATCCCACTAGAGCTCCTAACCAACTTTCGAATTCAAACGTCTCCCTTATCTTAGCCAAATAAGATAAGATAAGATATTCACCATCACCTATAAATAGAGGACCCAGGTCGCTCCAGGTATTCATTCATTCCTCACACATTCTACCTCTTAGATCCATTCTGACTTGAACGTCAGAGTGTCTTTGCAGGTACCACCCCCATTACTCCAGTCAAATAATCCGGCATCCGCCTCGACCCGCAAGTTTCCGATCCATCTCTCAACCCGTACCGGAGGCATCCAGTACAGGACCAAAATAATTTATTCGTGGCATTAACCAATCGTGGGTTAAAAGTACTATTTCATACATTACTACAATTTATATTGAGCAAGAAGAAAGTGTCATTATTATTTGACGCAATCTATATATCTTAAGAACAATTCCTAAAGAAGACTTTTTCTGAATTGAATTTTTGGTACAAGTTTAACTAACTTTTATTTGTTTGAACCGAATAAAATTTAAAGAAAACAAATAAGTATCTTACATTATAAAAACAATTAATTGAAAT
>NC_029791.2:55697496-55703435 GCF_000816755.2 Arachis ipaensis
TATAATAGATAACAAATTAAAAGATGCGAGAAAAATATCTATTTGATGGCCCATAATATTTTCCATTTAATGTAAATTCCTAGACACTTGCAAAGAACCAACCAAATGTCTTTGACATTACCGATCGCACTCCACATTTGGACTTGCCTAATACTTTCCTGTAGTTGAATTCTTGTACCAGCTCATGAATTTTGCAATAAACTCTGAAACAATGAAGAAAACAAATAAGAGTAAGAGAAATATCCACCATGAAAGTTTGATATTTTTTTGAGTAAACTATTATTTTTATTTATAAAAATTTAGAATATTGATCCATTCGTTTATAAGAAACACAATAATGAAATTAAAATTAAAATATTTTTATTATAAAAAATTTATCCTTGATAAATATAAAGTTTATTTTTATTTATTTATGAATAAATTTGTCAAGCATTTGAACTCTCATAAATAAAACACAATAATGTACTCTTTTATTTATGAAAACTATGAAAAAAAAATAAGTCATTGTTTATTGTTTTAAATATTCTTTTTGCTATAATTTTCAGATCGATCCAATTAAGGAATTAATTTTTCTTCACTTAAAAAGCAATTAACAAAAAATTCAAACATTTTTTTTTTCAAAAACCAGCAAGAAAGATGAAAAAGTGAAAGAGAAAGGAAGAGATAATGAAATTTGGTGAATTGTTCACACTAAGAACCTCCGTTTATGCTTATTTAGGCCATCATGATTGGTCTTCATCCATTCAAATAATTATGATTCTTACAATAATAAAGACATATGGATGAAATATAGGGAGTTTTATGAGTACTAGGGATGGTTCATTGCGTTCAACAATGTTATTCGGTAGCCTTAGATCTTAAATTTTTACAAGTTTAATCTCCGAAGTCTTACCTATAAATTATCACAAAAATCAAATAAAACAACAGCTACAGTTTTTAAAAAATAATGACGGAAAACCAAAGAAATGGGGGATTAAAAGTTAATTAAAGAAAGAGAATTAGTTAACCAAGTTATTTGTTTTAGGTCCGTTTGGAAAGTTTTAAAAATTACATTTTCGAAGTTTTGACTTATGAAAAGTACTAGTACTAATGTTTGGTGTAATTTTTAAAATCAGATTGTAGCTTTCTAAGAAGCTATTTAAGTGTTTACGGAGAAGTTAAAAAAAATGACTTCTCTCATAATAAAAAAAGTTTTTTTTATCACATTTTGTTTAAAATAAGCACTTTTAGAACTAAAAACTAAATACAAAAGAACTTATTTATAAGCTACTTTTAATATAAATATTTATTATTTAAACTATTTTTTCAAAAAATTTAGTTAAGCTATTTATCAAACTGAGTTTTAGTATTTTAACTTTTTTACTTTCTTAAAAGAATATAAGATTATTCACTATGATGAATTGTCAAATAATAAATGAGTTTAAACTTACTTCATAATTGATTATAGTGTTTAGAATTTTTTTTTATATAATACTATCATACTAGATGTATATTAAAATCAGTTATCAAAATCAGAATAAAATAAATATTAGAATATAAAATATATATTAAAATCAGTAAAATTATACATATATTTGTGTCATGGGGGCTAATTTTAGTATGTAAATAGTATTTTTATTTTTGATAGGGTTTAGTTTTTATTTATTTCTCTAATCCCTGCCTAACTACTCCTAATTACTTGTAAAATATTTTATTTATCTAAGATACATAAATTGGTAAAAGGAGAAGACGAGATATAAATTACTCTTAAAGCATATTAATGAAATTTCATACATAGTTAAAATGATATTGATCTAATAATATGACTAGTCGCTTACCACAGGTGAAATTTAGAGGAACAAAACCCAAATTATAACGGACTATGGGATCGGGGGACTTCATTTAGGTTAACATAATAAAGGCAATATTATTATTAGGTATGTAAAAAAAGAGAAATAATGTTAGGGAGTTAATTTTTTTATCTCAATATTTTATTTTATATTATTAGTATTTAGGAGTTTAGGATTTAGAATTTAGTATAAAAATATTTTTGTTGATCAAATATTAATAAAAAAAAAGGATAAATTTTGTTGATTATGTAATATTATTAGTAAAAATAAAAAGAATATTTAAACAGAAAAATGGCTAAGGATAGAGAGCACGCGATGAGTTACTCCATACCTTCAACTTTCAAGTAATTTATTATTGCTTTCCTCTTTCTTGATTCATGGTGTTTTTCATTATTGGATTCCCCTTGTTTGTTTTGATGAGGACTATGTCTCTTCTGTGGTTCAAATTCAATCATGCTAACTTTCTGAAATGGAATAACCAAATAATATCATCAATAGGATTATAGGAAATCATTATATACAGAAAGTATAAAAGCATAAAGTAGTATGTGCAAATACGGTAATGCTAGAGAAAAATAAATATTTAATATTTATTAATTATGATAATAATTATCTAGGATCTATCACATATCATTTTCTCAAGTTATATAATTGCAATTGATAGTGTCAATATGTTTTTTATTTTCAAGTTATTTAAATTTATTCTCTAAAATTAATATTTTTTACACAGTACAAATTATATGCATTTAATTTGGTTTTATGTTATTGTTTAACCCTATATGTTTTACAATTTATGTGATTTTTAAATTCGTAACTATAAAAAAGTCAAGTGTATCCTCTAATATAATAAGGTATATATTGATCATTGTGAAAAATATTTAAAACTCGAACACTATATAAAAGTGAATTTCATATTTAAAGAAAATAAATATTGTTAATTTTAATTTAATAATAATATTCATTAAATTCAAGAATGTCAATACCATTCTCCTTGCATAAAGAAAGGAACAAAAATAAATTTATCAAACACAAAATAAATTAAAAAATAAGCTTAAATAAGATTTTCATTTCTATAAATATATGGTTTTTATTCTATTTTTATATTTTTTTTGTCTCTTAAATTTTTTATTTTGATTTTCATCTAGGTAAAACTTCAGTTATTTATTTTAGTATTCGTTTGGATTAGTTTTGTTGGAGGAAAAGTAATTTTATTAAAAAAGTAAGTTATTTATTTTTTAAAAAACCAACAATATTTGGCATAAAAAAAAAGTAAAAGAAGTTTTTGTCATTTGATTTTTTTTAAATATATCTAAATGTGAAATAGTATTTTCTAACAAAAAGATTTTTTTAAAAATAGAAAAATAACTTTTTTTAAAAAACCAATCCAAACTTACCTTTAAAGCCTATTCGGTACCATTAAGTTGTTAAATTCTTTTTCAATAAAAAATATATTTTTATTTATTAATGTATTTGACAAAATTTTTGTAGTAAAAATAAAAATATTATAAAAATAAAACAAAAAATATTTTTTTAGAAGTTATAATTTATATTTTTTTACAAAGATTTTTTTTACTAAAAAAAGATATTTTTAATAAATAAACAAAAAATATTTTTATATTATTGTACTCAAACATAATTATTAAATAAAAAAATATTTACATGACGTGATGAAAGCGTTTGAGTTTGTACCTTGTACTTCATGTCGAGTTTGGCCACCCCCGAACGCAGTGAGGCATCAATCAAAGTTGTTAAGTGTTCTACCAACGACTGCATTAATAGAGACAACTTCTTTACACTAAAATTTAAATGCATATCAAGACTACCATAATAGTAGAGAACTGTTCCTTTTCTCTTTTATTATTTAACAAGAATGATCTGTTAATTGTGAAAAAATTAAGAAAATAAAGGAGAAAAATAGTTAAAACAAATTTATATGTTTTGTATGAATATCATAACTCGTACGTACCTTATAAACGAACTCAGCGGAAACGTCGTGAATCATTAGACTTTGCAGCTTTCTACGAATGAGATACAATCTAATGGATAGGGGAATAATATTTTCTTCTTAGATATAAATTAATAGTAAAATCAGTAAAATTTAATTTGCTTATAGTATTATATCCTTAATTATTACAATTTTTATTATCAATATATAATATTTGGATAATTTACGTGAATAAAATAAATAAAGTTNNNTATTATAAATACAAATAAATTACACATCTATATAGTTTATATTTTTTTTTAATTAAATCAATTTAATTCGATTTACATTAAATATACACCTTATTTAATTTATTATTGGCACACAATATATTTAGTAAATCGAATCAATCTGATTCTTGATTCAATTTACTACAGGTACATTATATACATAGTACGTAAATTGAATCAGTCTTATTCGATTTACTATTTGTACAGATTATTGACATTTCTTATTTTTAAGTTAATTGTATGGACTCTAGGGTTTAGGATTCAAATATCCCATTTAGATTCAAATAAAATATAAAAAAATCAAAACAAATAATAATAAAAATTTAAATTTTGTGATTAGTTCAAATTCCAGAAAAGTTACATTTTTACAAACTTACGAATTTAAAACAGAATAATAAACGATTTCTAAAAATTTATTTAAAATAATCCTTTGACTCATTAGCATCTAAAGAATCGTTATTATGACTTTTAATGTTAAAAAGCTTATTATAAAATATAACTCTCCAAAATGACATAAGAATTAAAACTTATATTTTTTCATAGTCAGGAATAACAGATAATTATACAATTTAAAAAGACCAATTATATTTATATAATAGGTAATTTGAGAAATAATTAAAATATTATATTAATTAAATTATCATTTAATTTATGAAATTAAGTACAGAAAAAATACCTTGATGACGTTATGTATTACTTCTAACACTAAAAAAATTTAATTTTTAATTTTTATGCCACTTTAGAAGATTATACTTTATACTAACTTTTTTAACATCAAAAGTCATACTAATAATGATTCTTTAAATACTAATAAGTTAAAGGATAATTCATAATGAATTTTTAGAAATCGTTTATTGTTTTGTTTTAAATTCATAAGTTTATATAAATATAGATTTTTTGGAATTTGAACTAAAAAGCAAAATTTAAATTTCTATTTTTATTCGTTTTAATTTTATGATATTTTATTTGAATTCAAATAAGGAGTATTGTTTATTCTTCATTAACTTTAAAACATATATAAATGTTAATAATCTATACAAGTAGTAAATAGAATAAGGCTAATTCAATTCACTATATAGATATTGTACCAGAAATAAATTAAATCATGCTTATTCAATTTACATGTATTTAGTATAAATTAAGTTAAATAATTCGATTTACATAAATATATAAATTAAATAGGCGTGTAATCTATTTATGTTTAGAATATCACTATAATTTTTAATTTCATTCATTTTATTAATATAAATTACTCTAATATTTGTGATGAATACATGCGTTTCTAGTAAAGTAATAAATATAATGCTCTTTGGAAAATAACCTATCACAAGAGATAATAAATAAAGTTATAAATTATGACNCTAAACCAACACTAATCATATATGAGGTTATGAAGAGATCTAGCTTCTAAAAGAGTGTTTAGTAGCAATTTAGTAGCCGTGAGAGAAAGGAAATAATATAGAAGGATTGGAGAGAAAGAGAGAAAAAGTAAATAAAGAATTTAGATTTGATTGGATAAAATTTTGTCTTTTATTTTGATAAAATTAGTTTTTTTAAAACTAAATTTTCAAAAGTTTTGGAAGTTATATATAATAAGTATAAAATTATATAAGACTTTTAAAATTTAAAATATCTTTATATGCATTTTCAATAATAAATTTGATTTTTAAAAACTAAAAACACAAGCACATACATAATATTTTTTATTTTCCAAACACAAACCAAGGTGTTTGTAATTTTCAGAATCATAAATAACTCTAAAAAGTTTTTACTAAAATGGATCTTCATGTTTTTGAATCTTCTATTATCCATGAGTTTAAAAATAGATAAAAATAAAATAATTTTTTATGTTTTTTATTCAATAATCAAATAATTTATTAGAATTAATATCTTTTG
>NC_029791.2:55703442-55714667 GCF_000816755.2 Arachis ipaensis
TTCTTTGTAATTATTTAAGAGAATAAAAAGAATAAAGGTTTTATAGACTTAATAAAACCTTTCGCAACTATTTTTTTCAAAATAATAAAACTTGTAAATAGGGTTAAATTCTTTAAAGTCTTTCTCTCTTCTTTAAAATCTTTCAAACCAAACTCACAAATATATGATAAGTGATAAACTCATTAGTTATATAAAAATATAAATAAATTGGATCCCTAAACTATTCATTAGAGCTTGATTGAATTTAACTAGAATAATGCATCCTACAATAAAATTGAAGACATCATATCTATTTGTTCCATCAGATCTTTATCTTTCATAATTTTCATTTTAGCTTTCATAATTTTCATTTTCTTTAAAGATGTTTGAAACAATACCTTTTTCTAAAGCTTCCAAGAATTGCATATTGCTTTTCTATATTAAACCAAATCTTAACAAATTGGTTGTTTGGTTTATTTATTTATATATCAGGTCAGCTTGGTAATTTATCGATCTAATTATTTGATGATGCAGGCCCTAAGAATAAGAAAAAGGGTAAACACATTGGCAAAGCTAGGCTACAGAACTTGTGTTGTACCAAAGCAAGATGAAAAGGTTTTAGAAATTGAAGATCTAGAAAATATGACAGTTATAGGTTGTAACAATTTGAAAGAAGATTTCGATGCTATATTCATCACAGAATGAAAGGTTGCTAGTGTTATGAGTAATTTGTAATTTTTCATCTATTATTATCACTTGGTGTTATAGTAATATAGCCATCGTACTTTGCCCCTTGTTTGACATGTTTAATCACAATTTTTTGTAGATGTGTTTAAATTATAATTATTATGCAAACAAGTACTTAAGTAGTTAAAAAAAAAGAAGCAATGAGCAAAATAACTATGTATCAGCCTTTTTTTTAAAGCTCATGTATGAAATTTTGGGGGTTCAAAATTATCGCATTTTTTTTAAAAAGACTCACATAACTTTGCGGCGGTTTCAAAACCGTCGCAGATTTTTTTTTAAATCGATTAACCAAAATAGTTGTAGTTCTCCAACTACCGCAAATCAATTATCTGATTTTGTTGCAGTTGTGCCAACGATTCATTAGAACCACCACAAAATCAAATCTCCACCCCTAAAACTGCAACGTTTTTGGAACCACCGGTATGTCATTTTGCGGCAGTTTAAAACCACCACAAATCTATAAAAAAAACTGCCACTATATGGCGTGTATCTTGTAGTGGCATATGATGCCAAGAATATAATATTTTATAAAAGAAAGATGTTAATTCTTTTTTAATTATCTTCTTAATTTATAAATGCAATATTTGAATTTTTTATCTTTTTATATTTTAAAAAAATAGTATATATAGTTTTTATCATTTGAATATTAAGAGCATAATTAGAATTCCCAATTAATATTCAAAATAATTACTCCATCTCTTAATTACACAGATGGTTGAATTAAAGAGTATTCACTAGGCCGCTAGGGTTTATAGAGTTTTTTATACCCTCTTAAGTTTTTGAGAGTTTTTACCAAAATTGAGTGGCTGAGAGTTTAGTCGTTTGCTAGTGTGAGATGGAGAACTGAGGGAGATAGAGGAGCTCTATGCCTTTGTTGAGTAGTGAACATTGTGAGAATAAGGTAGAGGAAGAGGAGATTATTGTTTTAGAAGAGGATTAGAGGCTTCAACATAGGAACAATTGAAGTAGTGTTCAATGCAATTTGGAGTTCTTCTTTGACAATGAAGCTGATGTTATTAGGGTGGAAAGAGGCTCACCAAAACTCATCAAACAATATATAATACACCTAAAGAGATGGAGTCCTTAAATGCAGATAGAGGAGTACTACTATTTGTTGATGGAATATGCCTAAATAATTCTGCAAAACAAAATCTAAATCTGAGAAGACCAGAAGGAGAAAATTCTCAATCAATGAAGAAACCCACACCAGTAAGCCTACTAAATAGCCTCTTTGAACTATCTGTCTATGACCATAACAGCCGAAAAACCTTCATAAACCATAACCAATAGTAAGACAAAAACAACAACAACAGACAATCTCAACCACCAAAAAGAAAATTCCCAGACCAAACCAAATAACCTTTTAACCCATAGTTACAATATCAACAACCACTAACAGCACAAACCCAAATCATAAACAATCACCAACCTGAAAATTTTAAGACCCTAATTTTTTTAAATTAAATAATAAATTAATTGAGACTTATTTATTTGTCTACAATTTTATTTACAAAAAAATATTTTACTAAAATTAATTTAATCATATTTTCATAATTCGAGTTTGAATTAATTAAAAAATCTTATATAAATTTTATACGAATTAGGTTTTTTTGCATATTTACAATTATATTTTAGTTTAATGAGAAATAACAAGGATTTGATCATTTAATTTGAATAATTAGTATTTTTATTTTAATTTATGAACCAAAAGAAATTTAATTAAATTATATCTAATTTAAAATTAGAGTACTTATTAAAAATTAATTAGTAAGTTGATAAACAAATAGTGTTCTTAAAGTAATTTTAACGGATTACATTTGGTTTTCAATTACTATCCTATCCTCTGATTTTATGAAAATACATATATTACCCTTACTTCCTTTTTCTTACCCTAACTTTATTAACACATATAGAGAAGAGAGAACAAGAGATAGAAAAGATAGAGAGGAAAACACAAGAAGAAGAAAGAAGAAGAGAGGGGCAGGGACGGCACCGGCGGCCTGGTCGCCGTCATCGCTGTCGAGCATGAGAAGAGGAAGAATGGATGTCTCATTGTCGTCATGGCTCATCGCCGTTGCTGGTGAGGGTTGAGTCCGTTGCCGTTGTTGCCATTGTTGTTTGAGCCAACATCAGAGAATGCTGTCATTGCATGAGGGTCCCGAGAGAGCTACGAGAGAGAGGTTCGAGGGTGAACTTATTCCTATCGCCACTGAGCTGTTGTCGTCTCCCACAGCTGTTGTTGGAGACTACGTCGTTGTGCTTCTAGTTGTCAGGAAGGGGCACTATTGTCACCGAAAAAATCATCGCTGGAGTTATTGTCACTTGTCCTAGCTTTGTCTTGTTTGTGCCAGTTCTGTTCTTATCGGTGAGGGTCACTGGAGCTACTGTTAGTCTGGTTATCTTGTTTTCTCTACCTTGAATTAATGTGGGTGAACGGATTTGCTGCCATTGTTGTTATTGTGGTTGTCTCGTTTTGCTACTGCTTTGTCAAAGCTGTTGTGAATGCTATTTATGCTGGTCCAGTTGTGTAGTTGAGTCACATTGAGGTAGGTGATGTTTGTTTTGCAAATTTGGAATGCTTTGAAAATTTAACAAATAAGTTGAATGAGTTGATTAAGGTTTTATAACTTGATTATCTTTATTAAAATTTCATTAATTATGTTTTGATAATTTATGATTATTTTTCATAATTGAGTAAAATCGATAACGAATTAAAAAATAATTAATAGCTCTAATAATAAAATTAATTAGTAACAATACTTGAAATCTCTTGGTGAATGGATTAGGATTTGGAAAGGTTTTTGTTGCCCTAATGTGTGAAAATTTAGTAACTTAAAGACAATTAAAAATAACAAACTAAGAATATTTATGTTGGTAAGTTGTTTGGTATTGGAAAGGTTGAGAAAGATTTGAGAGATGTTTGGTTTGGATGGAACCCTTGAAGGATAAAAAAATCTAAAATTTTAGAGGAGGTTCTACCAAAATTTTCATAATAGTAGAATTAAATTGAATAAAAAAATTATGAGAATTAGTTTTATAAAGACTATAAATTTTGTCTTGGAGTCCAAGTTGATTAATCCTGATTAAGAATTATATTTTGCATCGCTTTAGAAAATTTTAAAAAAGGGAAGTAATTATTTAAGGATAAATGATTATGTTTCAATTAAGATTATGATTGATAAATGAAATGATTTTGAGTCTTTTTAGAAGAGTTTTAAACTTAAAATGGAATTGAAGTTAGTTCGAAAACTTAGTTAAACAAAATGAGTTTTATGATTGGGTTAATTTGTGAAGTTGATTTAATTAACAATAGAAAGAATAAATAAGTAATTAAAATTAACTTAAAAAAGGTTTAACTAATTATGTATTAAAAAGTTAATTATTTATCAACCAAAGAGTTTGGAAATAGGAAGTGTGATGACAAAATAGTGATTTTCAAGAGTTATGAGGTAAATGTTAAGGACCTTTAGGTATATTCTAAATTGAACTTGAGAATTATGAAAGTTTAATTTACTAGCCCATAAAGTGACTAATTAAAGAATGATATAACGAGATTAAATGAGAAAGATGACGTGTTTGAGTTAAATTGAGGTTGATTATCGATGATTATGTTGTATGAGTTAGTTGCAACCTTGACCTTGATTTTAGACGCCTCATACCCGTAAACCATATGTAACAGCCTAAACCTAACCCATGGATATTAAAGTATGTAAAGTAGAAAGTGGAGTCGTGTTGATGGTTATGATGAGAATTATGTTGGTTATGAGATGTATAATGAAAAAAAGATTTGATTAGAGGTTTACAATGAAAAATAAGACTAATATGAGGTTTATTGTGAGAACTTGACTAAGTTGAGATATATGCAAGAGATTGTGATTGATGATACGATTAGTAATCATGATGATGGTTTTGGTTGATGATGATTATGTGGGATAATGATTCTGGTTGATGATGACTATGATGGATGATGGTATTGGCAAGGACATTGGTTTTGTCCCACTTGTTTACTTATGATTGAGATATGATTATTGATTGGCAATAACGTGGGTTTTGTCTTGCTTGCTTAGTGTTGCAGTGAGCAAGTAAGGTTGAGGATTTCCTCTCTTGTTACATTAGAAAATTGGGTAGAAGGTTAAGGAGTCTCTTCGATCAAATTTTCAAACTGTGGCATGAATGACCTAGATTGAGGATTTATTATCTTGTTACATCATAGTCTCTCTAATCGTAAGGGTGGCGTGATACTCTCACAGATAGTGCTGCCTCGAAGAGAAGGTGACAGGGCACTCTCTCTCTCTCTAAGACCGACTTGTGATAAGTGCGGAATGTTCCTTTTGAGAATGCACAACAAAAAGAGTATGTTTATGTTAGTTACCAGCTGTGTCAGGTCTGGCAATATAATCGACACGTAAGTTCACGACCAATAAGACAGGCATGCATCATATGCATTTGTTTGAATTATTTGGGTGCGTATTTTGTTGTTGTATTATGCATATGTGCTTTATTTGATTATGTGTTGTGTGTTATATGCTTTATATGTGCTTGTTTTATGTGATTGAATTGTTTGATTTGATTGTGTTTGCTAGTGTTTGGAGGTGATGGAGGTTGATGCAAATTGGCTTCATGATTTGCCCTTAGACTCTGGTTTGTGTGTTGGATGTATAGGAATGAGTGATGATAGTCTGTTGGCTAGAAAACTCTTAGGTGTGTCTTTGGCCTCTAAAGAAAATATTTATAGATTTATTTCACTTTTCAAATCACATATGACTAAGAAATATTTGGATATGAACTTGTATATAAGTGAAAATGATTTGAAACTAATGCAAGCTTTTATAAAGGTAAACTTTCTTGAGACGTGCGTTGACTACGTGTACTTATTTTTATTACTCTTGTAGCATTCCCTTTTCCTACTGAGGACTATGTGGTTTGGTTCTCACCCCTTATATCCAATATTTTTCAAAGGATGGACGGGAAGAAGATCCTTTGAGTTTGGATAAACAGACACCTTGAAGATTCGGATTCGTTTTCTTAAATGTTTTTCTCGCCTTTATTGTTATTATGCTTTTGTATAGAGCGATAGAAGTTCTAATTATGTAGTAATTGTTTGTAAATTATTACTATAAACTATTCTTGTAAATAAATAATATTATGATGATGTGATTGTATCTATTTATATTGGTATGATGTATTATAAAAAAATAGGGTGTTACATTATGGTATCAGAGCAGTTCTTCCTATTAGAGCCTGAGAAGTTGACTAACTATGTTTCATTACATACTCTGAGTGTCTGTCATGTAGTAGGTCTTATTTGGATGACAAGAATTAGAGGTGATTAACTCTGTTAGTCTATCGTGCACATTTCATAGTACTAGGTCTGGCTAACCTAATGCTATTAATAGGTTATTATAGACGATGTAGAATTGATAAGTAATGATAATCGTTAAGTTTGGGAATGTTAGGTGCTCTTCTTGGGTTAGTTTGTGTTGAAGCATGCGCTTTAATCGTGTTGCCTAATTTGGCGTATCGTTATTCTTCTATCTTTAATATTGGAATTCCTTATTTCAATTCTTCTTCTTGAAATGCGATTTGATTCTTTTGCTTTATGTCCTACATATTAGGAATATATTGATTTGATTGTATTCCTGATTATCCCTTAGATTCTTGACATCGCAGTTCTTGACTTTGCATCCCATTACGGAAACAATGTAACTCGTTGATGTAATTTGAACTTGCCTTGCTATGATGCATCATATCTTGCATTATCTTCTTGGAATTCTTGTTTCAAATCTTCTCTGAAAAAATTTTGATTTGATTTTTTCCTATCTGATCATGTCCCTGTCCATTCTTTGAATTTATGATAAGATTGCCTTTGTTTTTGCATGCACTTCTCCACATGGACTTTGTAAGTTCCTTATGTAGTTTGAACCTGCCTGTTTGTAATGCATCATTTATTCTTCTATTAACTTCATAGGAGAAAACTTTACCTTAGGTTTTCTAATTTGAATATAACTTGATTCTCTTCTAACCTTGCTAAAATTTTTATGCATATCTTGCCTTGATTGTGCACCTAGGTATCCTCAAAGATTTTTGAGGAACGACCTTTGCCCCGGACCCTTATTAATCTTCACTTCATAAACCTTACATGTTTTGTCTTGATGTGGTAGTATTTATGCAACTGTCATTTTGTTTGAAATATTTGTCTCATATCTTCCCTTTGAGAAGGTGGAATGATTATCTCTCAGTTTTATCTTGTTGATGAATGTCCAATTTGATTTTGTTCCTAATCATTCTCTTAAATATTTCTGAAATTGCCCTTGACTTTGGATTTCTTCTTTTGTGAACTTTGTACTTATTTTATTCAGCTTGAACTTGTTTTGACATAATATACCATCTTTTCTTTTATTGTTCCTTTCGAAGGTTCTTTGATTCGGATTTCTTTCTTAAAATACAATTTGACATTATTTGTGGCACACTTTATTGTTTCTGTACATGCTTGCTTAATTGGATCTTACGCATCCTTCTGAATTCTTGCGAACATTATCTGTGATATTTGTTCTTCTCTTTCTAAGTTTTGTATTCCTTTGAATAAACTCGAGCTTGTTTTGGTGTCACATGTGATTCTTAGATATAGCAAGTGATACGTTAGTTCTTTAAGATACGAGAGATGAAACTTGTAACTGTGCGACATCACAAGAAGTTGTCAAGCTTTGATTCTGGCAAATTTACAATTGTTGGTATTAGATATGCGAGATTATTGTGGGTTAAGAAAGTATTAGATTTATAAGATTAAGATTTTCTAAACCATAAGATCGATTAATCGGATTGCCTTTTAGTGATTAGTGAGATTAAAAATCCTCGAATAAGTTGTTTGTTAAAATACGGTCAAAAATTATGAAGGTAAATTAAGCCGAAGTTGCATATGTTGTTAGAGGATTTTGTTAAAGCAAAGTCGATAATGCTAAAGTTTGGAAAGTTATAATTATAAGGCTTGACGTGAGACCAGTTACTACCATGGATATGTGCGATAGAACCAAGGAGATTATAAAGTAAGAGTGTTTTGAGAAAAATTTGTGGTCGAGGAGAAAACTAAAGAAATTATTGGTACAAGTTGAAAGGTTAGTCCTAATGTGTGACGTTCGGATGTATTGTGAGATTGACGAACAAAGTGAAAAGTGCTATATATCTGAGTTGACAAGGGAATGAAAGTTTGAATGTCAATGTCATTTTAACATAAACATATCCTGTAACTTTTGCACCCCATTATATTTCTTTCTCATGTTTAGTAAAGTGCTAAAACCATGTAACCTTTTGTATATTATATCAATTTTCGAGGGCAAATATTTTTGTAAATAGGGTATAATATTTGAAAATTTGAAAATTAAATAATGAGTTAATTCATATTTATTTATTTATCTAAGAACGAGAGAGAAAAGATCGAGAGGGAACATAGAAGAAGAAGGAAGAAGAAGAGAAGGAGTGGGACGGTGCCGGCGGACCTGGTCGCCGTTGAACATGAGAACAGAGGAGAGAAAGAGAAAGACGCGATGAACAGATAAGAGAAATGAGGGATGTCTCATTGTTGTCATGGCTCATCATCATCGCTGGTGAGGGTTGAGTCTGTTGCCATCGCCGCCGTTGTTGTCTAAGCCACCATTGGAGGGTGCTGCCATTGCATGAGAGTCCAGAGAGAGCTACGAGAGAGAGAGGTAGGGTGAGCTCATTCTTGTCAACGCGAGCTATTGTCATATCTCATAGTCCTTGCGGGAGACTGCGTCGTTGTGCTTCTGGTTGCCAAAAAATGGCGTTGTTGTCACCGGAAACCACCATTGGAGCCACTGTCACTTGTCGTAGCTCTACCTTGTTTGCGTCATTTCTGTCCTTATCGGTGAGGGTCACTGGAGCTACTGTTGTTCCATTTCCTTATTTTCTCTCCCTTGAATCACTATGGGCCTTTGGATTCACCATAATTATTGTTATTATGGTTGCCTTTTGTTGTTGCTACTGCTCTATCGGAGCTGTTGTGAATGATGTTGTTGTTGGTCTAGTTGCGTATTTAAGTCACATTGAGGTAGGGGATGTTTGTTTTGTAACTTTGGAATGCTTTGAAAGTTTAGCAACTAAGTGCAATGAGTTTACTAATGTTTTATGGCTTGGTTATCTTTATTAAAGTTTCATTATGTAAGTTTGATAATTTATTATTATTTTTTGTAATTGAATAAAATTGATAATAGACTAAAAAGGAATTAATAGCTCTAATAATAAAACTAATTAGTAACAATACTTGAAGCCTCTTGGTGGGTGGATTAGGATTTGGACAAGTTATTTGTTTGCCTACTGTGTGAAAATTTAATAACTTATAGATAACTAAAGATAACAAACTAAGAATATTTATGTTGATTAGTTGTTTGGCATTGGAAAGGTTGAGAAGGGTTTGAGACATGTTTGGTTTGGGTGGTACCCTTAAAGAGTGAAAAAATTCGAATTTTAGAAGAGGTTCTACCCTTATGTGGATTTGTTAATTTGAGAAGTTAATTTGATTAACAACGGAAAGAATAAATAAGTAATTAAAATTAACTTAAAAAGAGGTTTAACTAATTATATATTTAAAAGTTAATTATTTATCAACTAAAGAATTTGGGAATAAGATGTGTGAGTATGAGATTTTAATAGAACTAAATATAAGGGTTGAGAGAAAAAGAGATATTTAAAAAATGTGATGACAAAATTATGATTTTCAAGAGTTATGAGGTAATGTTAAGGACCTTTAGGTATATTCTAAATTAAACATGAGAATCATGAAAGTTTAGTTTGTTCGCCCATAAAGTGACTAATTAAAGAATGATATAACGAGATTGAATGAGAAAAAAATGATGTGTTTGAGTTAAATTGAGGTTGATTATCGATGATTATGTTGTATGAGTTAGTTGCAACCTTGAACTTGAGTCTAGGGTATCATATTAGACGCCTCATACCTGCAAGTCGTATGTGATGGGCTAAGCCTAACCTGGTAGATATTAAAGTGTGTGAAGTAGGAAGTGGAGTTGCGTTGATGGTTATGATGAGAATTATGTTGGTTATGAGATGTATAATGAAAAAAGATTTTATTAGAGGCTTAAAATAAAAAAATAAGACTGATATGAGATTTATTGTGAGAACTTTGATTAAGCTGAGATATATGCAAGAGATTATGATTAATGATGATGATTATGTTATTAATGATACGATTAGTGATCGTGATGATGGTTTTAGTTGATGATGATTATGTAGGATAACAATTCTGGTTAATGATGATTATGATGGATGATACTATTGGCAAGGACATGGGATTTGTCCTACGTGCGCAATTATGATTGAGATATGACTATTGATTGGCAAGGACGTAGGTTTTATGCTGTTTGCTTAGTGTTGCAGTGAACAAGTGAGGTTGATGATTCCCTTTCTTGTTGCATCGGAAAATTGGGTAGAAGGTTGAGGAGTACCTTTGATCCAATTTTCAAACTGTGGTATGGATGAGTTAGGTTGAGGATTCCTGTTGTTGTATCACATTTCTCTGATCGTAAGGGTGGTTGAAAACTTTCCCGGATAGTCCTGCCTCCAAGAAAAGGTGACAGGGCATTCTTCCTCTAAAACCAGCTTGTGATAAGTGTGAGATGTTCCTCTTGGAAATGCACGACAGAGAGAGTATGTTCGGGTTAGCTGCTTGATGTGGGGTTTGGCAACATAACTGACACAACACGGTTAGTAGAACAAGAATACATCATTGTTTGAATTGTTTGGGTGTGAATTTAATTGTTATGTTATGCTTATTTGTTTTAGTTGATTATGTGCTATGTGTTATGTGATTTATACGTGCTTGTTTTGTGTGATTGAATTGTTTGATTTGATTGTGTTTGTTGGTGTATGGACGTGATGGAGGTTGAGGCAGATTGGATTTAGAATTCGCCTTTAGACTCTGGTTTATGTGTTGGATGTATAGGAATAAGTGATAACAGTCTGTTGGATAGAAAACCCTTAGTTGATTGTTTGGCCCATAAAGAAAAAATTCTAACATTTATTTCACTTTTTCAAATCACATATGACTAAGAAACATTTGGATATGAAATTATATATAAGTGAAAATAATTTGAAAATAATGCAAGCTTTTATAAAGGTAAACTTTCTTGAGATGTGCGTAGGCCACATGTACTTATTTCTATTACTCTTGTGGCATTCCCTTTTTCTACTGAGGACCATGTGGTTTGGTTCTTACCCCCCTATATCCGATATTTTTCAGAAGCTGGATAGGAAGAAGATTCTTTGAGCTTGGATAAGCAGATACTTTGCGGATTCAGATTCATTTTCTTAGATGTTTCCCTCGTCTTTGTTATTATTACGCTTTTGTACAGAGGGATAGAAGTTCTAATTATGTAGTAATTTTTTGTAAATTATTATTATAAACTATTCTTGTAAATAAATAATATTATGATGATGTGATTGTATCTATTTATATTTTTATGATGTAT
>NC_029791.2:55716198-55834535 GCF_000816755.2 Arachis ipaensis
CTGTAAATAAATAATATTGTGATGATGTAATTGTTTCTATTTATATTGATATGATGTATTATAAAAAAATGTATTATATTTTAAGCTTTATTTTTTAAAAGATCCTACATATTATAGTTATATATATAGATAAGTCACGGTAATAATCTTGCTATCAGAGTGGTATAACCGGATGTGTGACATTTTGGTGGTGAGGGTGTTACAAAAATCCTAGCTTTTACCCCACCAAAAATAATTTACCATTACTAGGTCAAGGTGAATCGGAGGTAAGGAGCGGTAATGAGATGATGTTCTTGGTGGGCATCACACAATGTGGAGTAAAAGGAGGTGGGAAGAGACATAAATTGAATCACATAGCTAGAAAGTTGAATTGAAAGGAAGAAGTTTTAAAGATTCTAGGAGCTAAGAGGAGGACAGAGGATGTGGAGGTGGAAGAGGTGCATGGTGAAGGAGGACTGAGTGGAGAGATCAATGCTAAATGGAAAATGGGTACCTACCTGTAAGAGGCACCCCATGAGCCATGAAGATAATGATGTGGAACTACTGTAGTTTAGAAAAATCCTTGGTAGTTCACAATATCAAAGGGATTTCACAATCCCATTCCCTCGAGGTAGTTATCATTTGTGAGAGGAGAATGTTTTTGTGGAGAGGAGAATGAAATGATGCGGTTTTAGAGAATGTTTTTGTGTTGAGCCAAGGGGTTTGACAGGTAGCTCGGCACTAGCATGGAAGGGAGGTACAGAAGATTTTTATGTCCTTTTCTCTACAAGGATCATGAATAATAACTTATTTGGGAGATCTTTATAGTTCACCTTCACAGTGTAGATCACCACAGAAGAGGCCAATACAAAACTTTGTTGGATGTTATAGGAGATACGAAAGAGATATACATGGTTATCGATGACTTCAATGCAATCCTTTCAATTGATGAGAAGGAAGGTGGAAGAGACAAACCTCCCCAACCGATCCAAGAATTTCATGATTTTATTAGAGGGAAATACACATGGTGAAATAGGAGTTGTCAATAGAGATCAATAAGAAAAAAGATTGACAGAGGGCTGGTTTCATATTTATTAAGGAGGGAGTACCCAATGGCCACCAGCTCCCACCTTGAAGATATAGGTTTAGATCACCGACCACTACTCCTCAATTCAAATCTGAATCTCCCCAAGGTTAAAAGGCGCTCCCGTTTTCAAAAATGCTAGTGTGAAAATGATATGGTTAATAATATTATTAAAGAGAGTTGGCAGGGAGAAATTCAGGGTTCACTAATATTCTTTCTCCATTATAAATACAAACAATGCAGGCATAGAGAGCATATTTTAGGCTGCGTTTTTACAGGAATGAGACATTGAGATATGGACATAGAGACACAAAATTATATTTGGTAGATGAGACATGGATAAAGACATTGTATCTAGAGATACTGAAATAATGTATTTTTTGTTATTCCTAACAGAAAAGATACAGAGACATTAATAAGGGACACAACTTATTTTTTAATTTTTTCTTTTATTTTTTATTAATTTTTTATAATTATATTTTTTGTCATTATATTTTTCTTCCTAAAATTTTTATATGAAAAAAAAGTAAATTGGCCTTTCATTTTTGTTCTTTTTATATTTAGTTTATCACCAAATAAAATACGATAACACTAATTCTTGGGTCTTTATCTTTTATGTTATATTCTCAGTGTCCTGTCCGCATAACTAAACATAGCCTTACAGTTGGAAGGAGACATAGCTGAGGCATTGGTAATGGAAGATTGAAAGGAGAAGTCCTTAATTAGATGGTTAAGGTGGATAGACCAAAACACCAGATTTTTTCACACAAAAAACTAGGATTGAAATAGAAGGAATAAAATCTAGAACTTAGAAGATGAGAATGGGGATTGGTGCACCACACCAGAAGCTATTAGAGAAAGAGCTCAAAGGTTTTTTGAGGACTTATTCAAGAATGGGTCTCCAAAAGATTCACAGTTGCTATTAAGAGAATTCGGAAGAAAGGTCAGTGCTGCCATGAGCAGAAATTTGATCAAGCCAGTTACTGATGATGAGGTAAAATATGTTTTTCAATTAATGCAGAAGTAGCCTTTGGTGAGGATGGTTTCATGACCAAATTCTTTCTATTCTACTGGTACACCATAAAAGCGAATGTGACAAGGGCAGTTAAGAATTTCTTCGGGGGAGGAAAATGCTAAAAAATTTCAACCACACACAAATATACCTCATTCCAAAGGTTCAAAAATAACAAACATGAATCAAGTTAGGCCTATTACCCTCAGTTCGATGTTCTATAAAATTATTTTCAAAATACTGGTTCATCAGTTATAGCCCTACATGAATAAGATAATTAGTAAGAACCAAAGTGCTTTTATTCGAGATAGACTGATTAGTGATAATATTTTGATTGCTCACGAATGTATGCATTATTTGAAGAATAAAGTGGGTGATGAGATTGATAAACCACTATTTTATGGTTTATTTTGTATTGAATTGAGTGGATTTTGTAACTATTCTCACACTTATTCATATAAATTGCATGTTTTGTGAATCCTTCCTAATTTATGCTTAAGAGTGAAAACATGCTTCCTAGGCCTTAAAATGCTAATTCTTAATCCTCTCTTATTGTCATTTGATATCGTGATGCATGTGTTAAGTGATTTCAAGGTTTATAGGGCAGAAATGGCTTAGCGGACAAAAATGAAGCATGCAAAAGTGGAAGGAACACAAGAAATTAAAGAATTGAGAAGCTGGTACTGACGCGTGCACGTGGCTGACGTGTATGCATGACCAGGTGCAGCAGTCGACCGACACATACGCGTGGCTGACGCGTACGCGTGACAAGTGGCACGTGCCTCACTAAAGAGAACACGCTGGGGGCCATTTCAGAGCTCAATTTTGGCCCAGTTTCGGGCCTAGTCTGCAGATTAGAGGCTGGGAATGAAGGAGGATGAGACATATATTCCATTAGTTTTAGTTTATATAGTTTTGAATTCTAGAGAGAGAAACTCTCACTTCTCTCTAGGGTTTAGTGTTCTCAATTCAATTTTACTTGGATCCTTTGGTTTGATCTTTGTTAATTTCAATTTTAGATTTCTTTAATTTGTAGTTTCCATTCTCCAATTTCATTTAGTGTTCTTGTTATTCTAGTTACTTTGAATCTTGAATTTGGATCTTGTTGAGATTGATTTCTATTAATGCATTGAGAAATTTCATGTTCATTGTTGTTAATTGCTTTGTTATTGTTAGTTGTTTGTAGTGGGTATCTTTAGTTTGAATTGTTCTTTCAATTTTACAATGCCTTTTATTCTTGCTCACCAAATGTTTGAGGAAATGTCACTTATGACTATGGAGTAGATTTCTATTCTTGGCTTTGGGGTTGAGTATTGGAAACTCTTGAATTGTCAAAGCCTATAGTTGATTGAGTATTGGAAGTTGCTTGTTAGCTTGAACTTCACTAAAGCTAGTCTTTCACTAGGTGTTGGCTAGGACTTGTGAACTCAAGTTAATTGTACCCACTTGACTCTCCTTCATTTGCTAGAGGATAACTAAGTGGAAGCAATAGACAATTCTCATCACAATTGATGATGACAATAGAGATAGGAACTCCAATTTTGTCCCCTAGCTAAGACCTTTATATTGATTGATTGTTATTCACCTTTTCTAGTTTTAAATTCTTAGGACTCTCACTTTAATTTTATATCTCTTATTCTTATATACTTTTAGTTCTAGTTATCTTGATACATGCTTGTTAGTTGGACAATGCTTGCTTGATATTTCTAGTTATTTTAATCTAATTGTTAGTTGTTTGTTGCTTTTATATACTTGTCATTTTACTTCTTTCGTAAGCAATCAAAAACACCAAAAGTCCTAACCAACAATCTGCATTTAAGTGCAAGTCCTTGGAAGAACGACCTGGAATCCTACTCCCGGTTATTGATTGGATTGTTGTGACACTCTTGTAACTTTGATTTGAGGATACTTGTCGGTTGGGACTATACTTTACGATATTGAATTGGAAAATCTTTCGATCAATTCTTAACCAGCATTTATCTTCCATCAAGTTTTGGCACCGTTGTCGAGGACTTGCAATGATGTTATATTGTTGGCTACTGTGAATGTGTCTGTATGTGAATAGCTACCATTTCTTGATTGTTTGTTAGTCTAGTTCTTAGTTAAGATTTATAGTTAGTAGTAATTGATAATTACTTTACTTTAGCATAGCTTATTATCATGAGTTCTATGTTCCTTTTCTTGAATGACGCGTTCACTACCAGATCCGAACTTAGCCCCATTTGATCTGGAAATTGAAAGAACTTTATCACATCTTAGGCAAGCTCGGCGCCAGTTAGCTTTTGAGGGTGGTGAAGCTAGCGGCTTCCGCCAAATCACCAACCTTATCTGAAGCATCATTTGAAAGGAAAACTATTTACTCCTCCATTGGCTCTACTGATATATCTTCTATTGACTTAGGTGCCGACACCATGGTTGCCCCAAGAAGAATCACACTCAAGGAGGCAGGTACTCCGGACTTCACTCTCCAACCGCATCAAGTTCGTCATCCGGACTTGAATGCTAATTTTGAGCTAAAAACCGCCTTGATCAACCTACTTCCCAAGTTCCATGGTTTACCCGCTCAAGACCCTATAGACACCTTAGGGACTTTCAAGGTGTATGCTCAACCATTAGGAGGGATGGCTCCGATAAAGTTGCTATTTGGGTGTTTGCCTTCCCATTCTGTCTTGAGGGAAGGGCAAAGGAGTGGTTTTATACCCTACTCGATGATGTTGTCACCAATTAGGATTTGCTTCGAAGGGAATTTCTAGACAAATTCTTCCCTCCGAAGGTGACGGATAGGTTGAGAAAAGAGATCTCATGTATCATCCAAGGTGACTCGGAAACTCTTTATGAGTATTGGGAGCGTTTTAGGAAGCTCCTTGATTCATGCCCTCATCATATGATTGACGATTTGGTGATGATTAGTTATTTTTCCAAGGCATGTAGCCTCAAGATAAGATCCTCTTGGATACTTTAAGTAATGGTTCTTTAACAAAGTACAAAATGGAGGAGGAAGCTTGGCAACTTATCACTGATCTAGCCGAATCTACCCAACATGTGAAACAAAGAAACAATCACCCAAGGACCATCAATGAGGTTTCTTCTAGTGAGTCTGCCTTAACCAAGACCTTAGGGGAGATGGCCACCATCCATAGACAAATCCATCAAAACTAATAACTACCTCCTCCACCACAACAATAATACCAAATGGTAGTCCCCCAAAGAGTATGTAGAATTTGTGCTTGCAACTCTCATTATACCGATGAATGTCCATAACTCCAAGAGGACAATACCTTGGTAGCCACCAATGCTTACTTCAACCATTCAAAAAAAAGGCACTTTTCAACAAGGGGACAACTACAACCAAGGGTCGCAAAATTAAGGTTGGCAAGACAATTCCAACCAAGGGTGGAAAAATGGTCCAAATCAAAGAGGGAACAACAACTTTCAACCATACCGCAACCAACAAAACTAATCCTTCCAACCACAAAACCAAGGCCAAAGATACCAACCTCCACATCAAAGACAAGCCCAAGTGCCACAAATCACCCAACCACAAGTTCCTCAAATCACCTACCCTTCTTCTTCCTCCAACCAAGCTCCAATGGATGATACCCTTCGCATTATTCTCCAAGAGCAAAATGAATTGCATTCTATTATTCAAGAGCAAAGGGAATCTCAAAAGAAACAAGATGTATACATGGCCGCTTTGACCGAAGTCATATCCCGTATGTCTCCCCCATCTACCAATAACCAAAGCACCTTCCAACCCTCAAGCTCAAGTGCACTTTTTGCTCAACCATTACCCAACCCAAAGGTAGCATCAATGCTATCTCTTTGAGGTTCGGCACCATACTACAAGAGAGAAGTTTCAAGGAGTCAAGGGAAAAGGAGACTACTCTAGATGCGGATGTTGTTGAAGTGGAAGATGTAGAGGATGAGAAAGAAGTACAAGACGTTGTTGAAGAGAAAGTTGCTCAAGCAAGAGAGAGTGGCTCTAAGGATGAATATGTGGTGAAAGAAGCCATTCCAATTCCATTCCCTAGCTTGGCAAAGAGGACTAAAAAGCAATTAGAGTTGGATCCAAAGATGGTGGATATCTTCAAAAAGGTTGAGGTAACCCTTCCCCTTTTGATGCTATTCGCCAAGTTCCTAAATATGCCAAGTTTTTAAAGGATTTATGCATGAACAAGGAAAGGATTAATGAATTGGATACTATTCCTTTGGGTAGTTCAATTTCTGCTTTAATGGGTGCTATTCCTGAAAAATGTGGGGATCTCGGACCTTGCATGGTTTCTTGTACTATAAATGGGGCCCAATTTGTGGATTGTATATGTGATCTTGGTGCTTTTGTGAATAATATGCCTTTGTCTGTTTATCATGCATTGAACCTTCCACTGTTGAAATGGTCGGCGTAACGTTTTATTTTAGCCGACAAAAGTATAATTTCTATGGCTGGTATTGCTGAGGACGTCTTAGTAAGCATCATGGGGTTGACCTTTCCGATTGATTTTTATATCCTTGAGATGCCTCTTAATAACTCCAGGAAACCGTCATCCATTTTGTTAGGAAGGCCGTTCTTGAAAACCTCCCGGTTTAAACTTGATGCCTTCTCGAGTACCTATTCTTTTGAGGTTGACGGAAGAACCGTAAGTTTCAAATTAGATGAAACCATGAAGCATCCGCCGGTAGACCATTCTATCTTCCATTGTGATATGATTGATGAAATTCTGGCTGAGATTCACCATGATACCTTTCATGAGATGAATATGAGTAAAGGTCCAAGTGTGGGGAAGGATTGGGATTATGATGTAGACTTTCCACCACCTCCATTATTGCAAGAAGAGAAACTACCATGTCAAGACTCTAATGATGAGTTGCAACCTTTCTCCCTTCAATTGAAGAATGCTTTCTTGGAGGAAGATGAAGTAATTGAACCGGAAGTTGAATCTCTCCCCATTGGATTTGAAGTGGATACTAAGGTAGACTTTTCACAACCTTCTATTTTTGACCTAACTGACGAGAAAGACTTTGAGGAGGTTGATGAAGAAAAGTTACAAAATGTTGAGGTGAACTTTTCACAACCTCCAATTTTTGACCTAGGAGACAAGGAAAACCTAGAGGAGGATGGGGAGGAAGAGCTAAAAAGGTTGGTGAGGAAGCGGTAGACAACCAAGCAATAAAGGTCCTCATGCAAGAATGTAGAAGAATAAATTCACCCCAAGAGCAATTTGAATGGGTAAAAATTTTACCATTGAACTTCATTGTCCTGCATCAATATGCTATCTTGGAGATAGATTTCCAGTGTAAAGTCCTTCTTGGAGTATTGGATGATGAAACCTTAGACATCGAATGGAATAGAGATCTCAAGTTCATCAAGGAGACCGAACCGGGACTTGAAGTCCAAGCGTGGTGCAAGAGTCCATGGTGTGTTGGGGTACTTCATTGGGAATTCAAGAGTTTTGCCATCCGTACGGAACCATCAAGGATCAACAAGAAGAATTTCTTGAAGAATTGGTGGACCTCACTAGGGATCCCGCAGAACCTTTGAAGACAAAATATAGGTGGAGGCTCAAGAAGGAATGGAATCACAAGCCACCATAACAAGAGCTTATTGACCGTTCAACTTAAGGATATTAAAGAAAAGTGCTAGGTGGGAGACACCCCACCATGGTATGATCTTTTTTGTTTATAGTTTGTTTAACTTTTGCTTTCATTTCTTTGATTTGATATGTTTGATTAGATATGATAGGAGTTTCTTGAATTTGATTAGATGTGTATGAATGATGGTTGTTTCATGAAGTTTTCATCTATGTTAGTTTGTTTAATTTGGCAATTTTGGTTGTTGCTTTGAAATTTTAAGTGTTTTTGTAGTATTTTTCTTGCATAGATGCCAAAATGTGTCATAATTGCTTTTTCTTATTTTTTGGAAAAAAAATGAGGCACGTCACGCGTACGCTTGACCCACTCGTACGCGTGACCCGCGAAAAATCACCATGATGAGACTGTGCGAGTAGCACGGCCTGGACAGAGAGTTGTGCCAGGATCGTTGATAAACCACTATTTCATGGTTTATCTTGTACTCAATTGAGTGGTTTTTATCAACTCTTTACCCACTTATTCATACTATTTCCATGGTTTTACATTTGCCTTCCTAATTATGTGCTTTGATTGAAAACATGCTTCTTTGACCTTAAGTTTCCTATGTTTAATCCTCTCTTATTACCATTAGATGCCTTGATATGTGTGTTAAGTGATTTCAGAGATTACAGGGCATGAATGGCTCAGAGGATGGAAAGGAAGCATGCAAAAGTGGAAGGAATATAAGAAGTTGGAGAAATTGCTAAGCTGTCCAGCCTGACCTCTTCGAACTCAAACGGCTATAACTTTAGCTACAGAGGTCCAAACGATGCGATTCTAGTTGCGTTAGAAAGCTAACTCCAGGGCTTCGATTTGATATATAATATGCCATAGTTGCCCTAACTCTAGGTGACGCGAACGCGTGCTCCACGCAGACGCGTCGCAGTGACGAAAAATCAGCGTATTTGAATTCGCTGACGCGTCCGCGTCACTAGTGCGTTGGGAAGAAAAGAATTGAACAGAGAGTCATGCGAGAGCATGGCTGGTGGTGCGCCTTTAGCATAATTTGACCCACGCGACCGCGTCAATTGAAAAATAGCTTCCCCACGCGGTCGCGTGACCTGGAAATCGACGTAAACGGGGTGCATGGCCGAAAGTTGTGCTGGAGTAGGGCTGGACTCGTGCTAGAAGCCCAAGTCCTCCCACGCGAACGCGTCACCCACACGTCCGCGTCATATTGGAAATAAGGCCACCCGCGTGATCGCGTCAACCGCGCGACCGTGTCACCCAAAAAAATTTGGCAATATGAGCTTCAAACAGAAAGTTACGCGACCGCGCGGCTGCCCTTGCGCTAATGGCACAGATCGATCCACGCGACCGCGTGGATGACGCGTCCGCGTGATTTCATAGAAGCGCTATCTGCGTGACCGCGTCACTCACGCGACCGCGTCACAAGCGGCGCACAGAATATCCAGATCAGCCAATTATCTTATCTTTTCTTTTCTAATCCTAATTTCTTCTATCTTTTCTTCTTTCTTTCTTACTTTATTTCTTTCACTTCTCATTCTTCTTATCTTTCTTTTTATTTTACTTAATTTTTTTGCATATTTCATTCATTGCATTTTAATTTTGTGCATATTTTTATTTTTATTTTCTAAATTTATTATTTTACCATTGGTGTTAATTTTCTTATTTAACTGTTGCATCTTCTCTTAAATTATTTTGGGTGCTTAGTGACTTGTTTTATTCTGATTAGGTAATATTATTTAAATCAATGCCAATCTTTTATATCTGTATTACTTTTACATTGACATGAATTTATATTATCTCTCCTTCCCCACTCTCTTTCCCATTGTTGCAAATTTTGCATCATTGGTATGCCATGTGCTTCTATTATTTTCTCACGAACATGTTGAAGCTTCCATGTAAATGAGACCCTTATTATTTGGCATTAACACCCATATTTTATTTATGTTCTTATCTTTATTTCTGGGTTACTTTCCTTCTTTTTCTCTTCTTTCAAGATGGCCACCGAGGAAGGGAAAGGGAAAGCTTCTAACTGGGGAGACAGACAAGTCAATCTACACAATCTATAGAAGAAAGACATCAGTTGGAGCAGCCCGTCCACTTGTACATCTTAGCATGCACCGAGGACGGTGTAATCTTTAAGTGTGGGGAGGTCGATACCGATCTCCATGGGTTAGCTATTTTCTTCTTTTCAACACCATTGTTTTATTTTCTTTGTTTGTTCATTGTTGCATTTGCATAGTTAATTACATGTTTATTTGATTTTGTGCATTTAGTTACTACTTGGATGAAGTAATATTTTCTTTTTCAAGAAATTTTTATGATATTTCACTAATTTAAATAAAAATTTTTTTGTGTTAAACTTGTTCGAAATTGTATTTGGAACATGGTTTTTGAGTCAAAGAACACACAACCTGTGAGATTTTGAGCTTATTTACATGGTTACATTATTTAACCATAAATTTTTATTCTTGTGTGTTTTCTTCACTATGATTGCAATCTTTGCTTTGTTCCATTCTATATGTCCAATATTTAGTATATTTACATGTTTGCATATGATTGAGGTCATTGTTTGATTCTAGCTCACTTATCCCAAATTAGCCTACCTTTTACATCACCCTTGTTAGCCCCCTTGAGCCTTTAAAATCCCTCCTGTTCTATAAACCACATTACTAGCCTTAAGCAGAAAAATAAAATAAAAATCCCAAGTTGAATCCTTGGTTAGCTTAAGATAGAAATTGTGTAATTGTTTAAGTGTGGGGAACCTTATGGGAACATGGATGATAGAAACAGAGGTAGAAAGTTAAAAAGGAAAGAATAAAAATGTTTCAAAATAAAATTTTGGGAAGCATGCTCATGTGAAATCAAAGCAATTAAATTACCATGTGCATTAAAAAAATTTATATTTTATTTCAATACCCAAATAAGGGGATACAAAAGAATTCCCCAAATGCAAAAAAAAAAAAAACAATGCACATGGGATAAAAATTAAAATTAAGGCATGAGCATGTAACATAAAAAGTGGAAAAAATTGGGTAAATAGGTAAAGAAACCTTTGAATTATAAAGTATGTATATGTTAGGTGAGATCTTAGACTAATCAAGGATTCACTTTATAAAGCTCACTTGGCCATACATATATCCTTACCTTTACCTCAGCCCCATTACAACCTTAAAAAGACCTCATGATGTTTGTATTGGTACATTAAATATTTGTTGATTGGTTAGATGAAGAACAAAGTTTTAGAAAGCATGACTAGAGAAGAGTAAAGTCAATTAACCCTAGACACTTGAGAGATTAGAGTGCATATACACTACCACTGAGGGTTCAATGCTTGATTCTATGTTCCCTGCTTTCAAGAGCTATCTTCTTACAAGTTTACTTGTCTTTTATTGTATAATTTGAATTAGTGAAATCTGACTTATGTTTGTCTTGGAAGATTTATTTACTTTTAACCAAGTACGTAGAAACATTTTTGCATGTAGTTGCATTCATATAGATAGGTTGCATTTCATACATTCTATCATTCCTGTTCACTTTTATAACTTCTCTTGAGCTTAGCATGAGGACATGCTATTGTTTAAGTGTGGGGAGGTTGATAAACCACTATTTCATGGTTTATCTTGTGCTCAATTGAGTGGTTTTTATCAACTCTTTACCCATTTATTCATACTATTTGCATGGTTTTACATTTGCCTTCCTAATTATGTGCTTTGATTGAAAACATGCTTCTTTGGCCTTAAGTTCCCTATGTTTAATCCTCTCTTATTACCATTAGATGCCTTGATATGTGTGTTAAGTGATTTCAGAGATTATAGGGCAGGAATGGCTCAGAGGATGGAAAAGAAGTATGCAAAAGTGGAAGGAATATAAGAAGTTGGAGAAATTGCTAAGCTGTCCAGCCTGACCTCTTCGCACTCAAACGGCTATAACTTTAGCTACAGAGTTCCAAACGACCCGGTTCTATTTGTGTTGGAAAGCTAATGTCCGGGGCTTCGATTTGATATATAATATGCCATAGTTGCCCTGACGCTAGGTGACGCGAACGCGTGCTCCACGCAGACGCGTCGCAGTGACGAAAAATCAGCATGTTTGAATTCGCAACCAGCGAATTCTGGGCTGTTTCCGACCCAGTTTGCGGCCCAAAAAACACAGATTAGAGGCTATAAAGTGGGAGAATGCATCCATACATGAACAAGCTCACAATTCACAATTTTAGGAGTAGATATAGTTTTTAGAGAGAGAGGTTCTCTCCTCTCTCTTAGGATTTAGTTTTAGGATTTAGGATTATTTCTTCTTCATTACAGGTTCAATATTCCTTTTTATTATTTTCCCAATTTTATTTATGAATTCTTTCTATGTTACAGATTACTCTTTGAATTAATGTTATTTGAGGTATTTCAGTTTATTATTGCTTTCTTTTATTTACATTATTGTTATTCCCATCTGAAGACATTTTTATTCCAATAGATTTACTTTTCTCCTTTTGGTCTTGGTTAAGAAATTAGTAACTCAGGAGTTATCAAACTCAAACATGATTGATAATTGTTATCTTTGTTAATTAAATCGAACTTCAATAATCCCAATCTTTTCTTAGGAAATAAATAGGATCCGAAGATCAAACCAATTAATCCCTTGACCTTCCTTTGTCTTAGTAAAGGTTAACAAAGTGGAATTAAGATTCAATTTTCATCATCATTGATAAGGATAGCTAGGATAGGACCTCTAATTTCTCATACCTTCCAAAAGTTTATTTTACAGTTATTTATTTATTTTACAGTCATTTACTTATTTTAATTGCAATTTAAATTACTTGTTCCTCATCTTAAAAACCCCAATTTACAATCTTCATAACCAATAATAAGAACATACTTCCCTGCAGTTCCTTGAGAAGACGACTCGAGGTTTAAATACGTGGTTATCAAATTTAAAAGGGGTTTGTTACTTGTGACAACCAAAACGTTTGTATGAAAGGACTTTTGTTGGTTTAGAAGCTATACTTGCAACGAGGATTTATCTGCAAATTTCTAGACCACGCAAAAGTCCTCTCATCAATCGTGCTGGTGGGGTGCGAGGCGCACAAGCCCCCCTCGGACGCGTACCCGTGACCCACGCGTACGCGTCGCCCTGCAATCTTGTATTGTGAATTTTTGGTGCTGGGACTGTGCGAACCGCATGGTCCGAACAGTGGGTTATGTTGGGACCATGCGGGCACTGTGCACTGGGCACGATGAGCCCTCACGCGTACGCGTGACTGACACATACGCGTCGACCCTTTTTTCTCCATCTCACGCATAAGCGTGACGGACGCGTACGCGTCACCTACCTTTTCCTCTTTGTCACACACACGCGTGACCCAGTCGTGCGCGTCGCCTTCGTGACCTCAGCTGCCCTGTTTCTTTTCCTTTCTTCTTCTACTTCCTTCCTATCTTCTTCTTCTTTTATTCTTTCACCCCATCTCTTCTCTTTTTCTCTCTTCTCTTTTCACATTTCTCATCCATTTCTCACTTACATTTCTCTATTTCTTCTTCTACCTCTTTGTCAAGGTTTTATTTCTCAACTCCTCATACTTTCTAATTTTCTTTTACTTGTAGTACTTGATTACCTTTGTTCTTGTTGATTGTAATTTGATTTTGCTATATGTAATTAGTTCTTCATTCTTATTTTCTAAACTTGTTATTTTTGCATTGGTGTTGGTTTTTCCATATTTAAATTTTGTGAATTCAATAGATTGTTATGGTGCCTCTTCCTTTGTTTTGTCTTGTTTGACGATGCTATGATTGTTGCTTTTCATCTTGGGGAGTGCTACATACTTGGTTTTATCATTTTTCTTGTTGATTCCTACCATGCACACCAAGTATTTGTGAAAAAGAACCAATGAGACTTTACCTCAATTTTGGTTTTATTTTTTCACTCATTGCTTCTTTTTCACACCACTTGTATTCCTTGTGCATTTTAACCTTGCTATTCCTTTGACATCATGCATGAATTAGTGGTTTAACTTCATATCATTCTTTTTGTGCTTCATTGCTTTGGAGTAGTTTGAGTTAATACTTCTCTCATGTCTTCACTATTCTTGCATGGGTTCATCTTTATTGATTTTGATGCTTGAGTTACTCTTTTCTTGGCCTATACTTATGTGCTTTCTTGACTCATGCATCGAGTGCTAGTGATATGCCTCAATGTTTTAGTTGATTTCTCACTTACATGTTGTCACGACCATGTACGTGAGACACATTATTCTTATTTGGCATTCTTTCTCACTTGCACTTTATTAATTTCTTATATTTCTCTTAGCTTAATATTTATCCCTTCTCCTCCTTTTCAGGAAGGTCACCAAGAGAGAACAGGAGCAAGCTCCTAGGAGGGTAGCCAACTGGCAATTCCAGCATCATCAACATCACCCAAGCACCTCAGCCATCTACCCACCTTTGGAGGAGACCGATACCCCGGAACCCACTTCGGATTTTGGAAAAGAATGTAATCGAGAGGTGGACATGGAGGCGCCCCTATCACACCATCTTTAGACCATTGAAAGTGGCGATATCGTACCCCTTGTTCATCTATAAATGCACCGAGGACGGTGCAATCTTTAAGTGTGGGGAGGTCAATGACCGACTTCTGTGGGTAATAACTCCTCTTTCCAACACCTATGTCTTTAATTTTCTTTGTTAGTTAGTATACTTTGTTTTTTTTCGTAGTTAGTTGTTACATGATAGTTAGAGCTGTATATATTATACCCATCTTTGTGTTAGGACTACTTGGTTGAAGTGATGATTTCTTTTCTGAGAAACTATTTTAGGGAATTCCACCAATTTGAATAAAATTTTTTTGTTAAACTTGCTTGAAGGAATTAATTTTGGAACATGGTTTTAGAGCTAGAACACACAAGCCTAGTGAGACTTTGAGCCTAATTGATTGGTTGCATCTTATCAACTAATATTTTATTTTAGTGTGTGTTGTTCTCTCTAAGATTGTGATCTTTGTCTTGCTTGATTCTATATGTCCATTGTTCAATATATGTATGCATTTATGTGATTGAGGCCTTTGTTTCATTAAAGTCCACACACCCAAATAGCCTTACCATTTCATCATCCTTTGTGAACCAATGTTGAGCCTAATTAATCCCATTTATTCTTTATTTTAGCACATCACTAACTCTAAACGGAAAATAATGAATGACCTTAATTTAAATCCTTAGTTATCTTAGACTAGTGAGAGTATGCATAATTTAAGTGTGGAAAAATTGGATTTGGGAACATTTGGTTTGGGAATTGGGTATTCATATTTTTTTGTGAAAATGTGGAAAAATTAGTTTGGGCATGTGTTCATGCATTCAATACTTTAATCATATGCATTAATCTCATGTATATAGATATTATCCACCATATATACATATAAATAAATAAATAAATAAAAGAAAAATAAAAGAAGAAAAAGAGAAAAATGAAGAAATAAAAAGGGGACAAAATGCCCCAAAGTAAATGGTGGTAGCAATACATATGTATTGTACTCAAATTTGAGATGCATGAATATGTGGAAAACATAGTTAATGGGTAGTTAGATTTTGTATTTTAATTACATGGATTGCCTTAGGTTAGGTGGGAAGTTTAGGTTAATCAAGGATTCAGATTTTAGTCTACTTGACCAAATACATTCCTACCTTGACCCTAACCCCATTACAACCCATAAAAAGACCTCTTGATATGTGTATTCATGAATTGAATATACGTTGATTGGTAGAAGAAAAGCAAGCCTTGGAAAGCAAGATTAGTAGAAAATTGAGAGAATCGACCCTCAAATACTAGAGAGATTAGAGTGCAAACACTTCCGGTGAGGGTTTGATGCTCAATTCCTTGTTCCCAGCTTTCATGAGCTTTCTTCTTGAAAGTCTATTTGAACTTCATTCTTGAGATTTGAATTAGTAGAATTAATGAATCATCATATTATCTTAGCCCTACTTGTTCATATATGTTCTTGGAGATTGATTTACTTTTAACCAAGTGGGTAGAAGCATTTTTTGTATATAGTTGCCTTCATATAGATAGGTCGCATTAAATAAATCCTACAATTCCTCTTTACCCCCTTTTTGGCTTCTCTTGAGCTTAACATGAGGACATGCTAATGTTTAAGTGTAGGAAGATTGATAAACCACTATTTTATAGTTTATTTTATATTAAATTGAGTAGATTTTGTCAACTATTCTCACACTTATACATACAAATTACATGATTTTGTGAATCCTTCCTAATTTATGCTTAAGAGTGAAAACATGCTTCCTAGGTCTTAAAAATATTAATTCTTAATCTTCTCTTATTGTCATTCGATGCCGTGATGCGTGTCTTAAGTGATTTCAAGGTTTATAGGGCAGGAATGACTTAAAGGATGGAAAAGAAGCATGCAAAAGTGGAAGAAACACAAGAAATTGAAGAATTGAGAAGCTGGTACCGACGCGTGCGCGTGGCTGACGCGTACGCGTGACTAAGTGCAGTAGTCGACCAACGCGTATGCATGGCTAATGCGTACGCATGACAAGCAGCAAGTGCCTCACTAAAGAGAACACGCTGAGGGTGATTTCAGAGCTCAATTTTGGCCCAGTTTCGAGCCCAGTCTGCAGATTAGAGGCTGGGAGTGAAGGAGGATAAGACATACATTCCATTAGTTTTAGTTTAGATAGTTTGAATTCTAGAGAGATAAACTCTCACTTCTCTCTAGGGTTTAGTGTTCTCAATTCAATTTCACTTGGATCCTTTGGTTAGATCTTTGTTAATTTTCAATTTTAGATTGCTTTAGTTTGTAGTTTCCATTCTCCAATTTCATTTAGTGTTCTTGTTATTCTAGTTACTTTGAATCTTGAATTTGGAACTTATTGAGATTGATTTCTATTAATGCATTGAGGAATTTCATGTTCATAGTTGTTAATTGCTTTGTTATTGTTAGTTGTTTGTAGTGGGTAGCTTTAATTTGAATTGTTCTTTCAATTTTACAATGCCTTTTATTCTTGCTCACCAAGTGTTTGAGGAAATGCCACTTATGATTATGGAGTAGATTTCTATTTTTGGCTTTGGGGTTGAGTATTGGAAACTCTTGAATTTTCAAAGCCTATGGTTGATTGAGTATTGGAAGTTGCTTGTTAGCTTGAACTTCACTAAAGCTAGTCTTTCACTAGGACTTGTGAACTCAAGTCAATTGTACCCACTTGACTTTCCTTCATTTGCTAGAGGATAACTAAGTGGAAGCAATAGACAATTCTCATCACAATTGATGATGACAATAGGGATATGAACTCCAATTCTCTCCCCTAGCCAAGACCTTTATATTGATTGATTGTTATTCACCTTTACTAGTTTTGAATTCTTAGGCCTCTCACATTAATTTCATATCTCTTATTTTTATATGCTTTTAGTTGTAGTTATCTTGATACATGCTTGTTAGTTGGACAATGCTTGCTTGATATTTCTAGTTATCTCAATCTAATTGTTAGTTGTTTGTTGCTTTTATATACTTGTCATTTTACTTCTTTCGTAAGCAATCAAAAACCCCAAAATTCCTAACCAACAATGTGCATTTTAGTACAAGTCCTTGGAAGAACAACCCGGGATTCTACTCCTGGTTATTGATTGGATTGTTGTGATATTCTTGTAACTTTGATTTGAGGATACTTTGTCATTTGGGCCTATACTTTGCGATATTGAATTGGAAAATCTTTTGATCAATTCTTAACCAATATTCATCTTCCATCAGAGACAAATATGGCTTTGAAGATCGACATGAGCATAGAGTACGATAGGGTGGAATGGAGTTTTCTATGGTTGTTAACGAAGAAGTTAGGTTTTTATCAAAGGTGGATAAAGGAGTATGTGATTATGACATCTTATTCTTTTATTGTGGATGGTTCTCCAACTAGTTTCTTTAAACTAAGCAGAGGTCTCCGACAAGGAGACTTCCTCTCCCCATACTTTTTTTTTAATCTGTGTAGAAAGTTTATCCCATCTGCTCCACAAGGAAGAATAAAATAACCTAATCCAATGGCTATGCTTGAATAGTAAATGCCTACCCATTACCCATATCCTATTTGCAGATGACTCTCTTCCTTTTTGTAAGGCTTCCAGGACTAATTGTGACAACCTAATACAAATTCTCCAACACTGTTGTGAAGTTAGTGGACAAGTTATTAATCTTCAAATGTTGGTTATTTTTTCAGTAAAAATCCCTCTTTACAAGTTCAATTAGAGTTGTTTGAAGCACTACGGATGCCTAATGTGGGTATGCAAGATAAGTACTTAAGCCTATTGTCAATTATAGGCAGATTTAATAAAGAGACATTTTCTTTTGTTAAAGAAAAATTGCTTAAGAAGCTGTAACGCTGGAAGAAATAGAACATTATTATCAGCTAGCGGCAAAGAGATTCTAATAAAGGCGATTGGGACTGCTATTCCAATCTATACATTAAGGTGTTTGGGCTGCGAGACACTTTCCTAGATGAATTTCATAAGCTAACAATGCAATTTTGGTGGGGTCAGAAACAAGATGAGAAACGAATGCAGTGGATAAGCTAGGATACATTAAGCAAGAACAAAAAAATAGGGAGGAATGGAGTTTAAGGATCTGAAAGCATTTAACCTTGCTATGCTGGTTAACCAAGGTTGGAGGCTATTAACCAATGTTCTGAAAATTGATCCGGACAGGCCGGTTTGAGTGGGTTAATTGGAAACCGGTCATTTGGTCAGTTTGGTTGAGGTATAAAATCGTTCTACAAAAAACCAACCTAAGAACCACCAAAATTAGCCGAGGTTTTTCAGTGTTACCAGTTTTCTCTCTTTCTCTCTCTCTCTTTCTCTCTCTCTCTCTCTCCATATATATATATATATAAACCCAACCTAGTTACCCACCCCACCCCTACCCTTCCCTTTTCTCTCCCTCTCTGAGAAATCCTAAACCCAGCTACCATCACCATCTTATCGTTGCACTCTTCTCATCGTTCCTCTCTTCGTCGCCGTCAGTTGGTTGTCGTCTCTTCGGATCGTTCCTCTTCTCATCGTCTCGGTCGATCGTCATCTCTTCGGATCTTGCACTCTCTTTCCTCTCTGTAGCTCTCTTCGAGGCCTCTGTTGCTGTCACTTCTCCTCAATCCTCTTCTTCCCAACGTTGAGTCGGAGTTGTTGCCATCGCCACCGCGAAGGATAGGTACGTCATCGTCTCTTCTAGATTTGTTCGTCTCTCTCTCTCTCTCTCTCTCTCTCTCTTGAGTTTTCTCTCTTTGTCTGAGGGTCCGAGCTCAACGTCCTCTCTCTCTATCTCTCTCAAGGTGACGTCTCTCTTTACTCAACTGTGGAGTATTAGCTGCGCTGTCCCTTTGCTTGGGTTATTTTATTAATTTTATTTATTTTGATTTCCAAGTTGTTTGTTACTGATTTTTCTGATTTAGTTGTTGATGGTGCTATTGGCAGTGCTTTACTACATTATTTATTGTTTATGTTGGAATTTTTCTGATTCTAAATTATGCTATGATTTTGATTTTGAGTTGTTTATGCTGATTTTTTTTTAATTTGTTGGATTTGAGTTGTTGATGGTGCTTTGTTGATTTTGGTTGTTGGATTTTTGTTGATTTGAGTTGTCGATGGTGCTTTGTTAATTTTGATTGTTCGATTTGAGTGAAAATATTGTTTATGCTAGAATCTAGAATCTTTATTTAAATTAGATATTAATTTTATTTTATATTTAGTAAAACTGGTTGAATTCCGATTGAACCTATGAAGATTAAACTACTAAATCATTAAATCAATTATTTTATCAATTTATTGACCGGTTCGGTCTTACAATCTTGCTATTAACGAATCAGCAATTCCTCTTTTATAAAATGTACAATGATAAATATTTTAGATACACCTCTTTTTTTAGGGGCACAACTAGGAGTATGACCATATTGGGCCTAGCAAAGTCTCCTTAAAAGGAGAAGAGTTTTGGGAAAAGACAAAATAGAAAGTCTCAGCAAACTATTGTTAAAATCATGGAGATCCTTGGTTGGAAAACCAACTCCCATTTCAGGTTCAAGGTATCGGGGGAGTGGAAGCAAGAACTCATCCAAGCCAACTTTAGTCCTGTTACTACCTATCAAATTTTGCAAATAGACATTGAGAAAGGAGAAAAATTAGCTTCGTGGATATATAACAACCCTGGTAACTATAAAGTATCCTCAAGGTGCAACCATTGGAATACTTGCCAAGTCAATTTCAAAATCAGATACGTAGATGAGCATCTAGAAATTGAAGACCCACCCAAAGGTAAAGTGATTTTTTGTCGAGAAAGCATTGGTGTTTGGGACAAATCCCTATTAGCTAGTGCTATTTCAAGAGACCTCAATCTAAGAAGTTGGGAATGGTGGAAATTGATGAGAGAGAACATCAAAGGACAACAAAAATCGATGAAGAGAATGTCACAACTAGCTTACATTCCTTCTTGAAGAAACCTACTCTATGAGTAAAGAAGCTCTGTTGTGTGTTACCCCTTTTTTTTTCAGACACTAACCTTTTATTTTATTTGATTTTTTAATGCAATAAAATTTCTAACGACTCTAGAAAAAAATGGCGCACGTAGTTGTTTATCATAAGACTTTATATTTGATTTTACCGTTTTTGTCTTTTTTGGTCACCGTCAATTTGAAAGATATTTTTTGCTTCCTGCTTTTATGTATGTGATGTTATTTTGAACAAAAGAACACAATTAGAAGAGTGTTCGTTACCTGATGATCTCGGGTACTTGACGGGTCGGATGATGGAAAAAGGGTGAGAGGGCGAGACCCTGGAGTAATTTGGTGCGGGTTTCCAAATGTGAGCTGAAGACTGGCGACACCGGAGGTAGAACGGATGTGTGTAGGGGGGTGGCCACCTGCAAGGACACTCCGACGATCAAGTCAGTGTCCGTACGAGATGATAGCCAAATTAGGTAAGATGATGTGTACCTTGGGGGGAGAGCTGACTTTTCCCCTTATATATTGTGCTGGGCGGGCCCATTAAATGGCCTAGCCTGCTGGCCAAGAAGCTTCTGTGAGCTGTCTCGGTCCACGTGGGAGGAGCAGGTTGCTCCGGACTTCGGGTCTGGGTTTCGGGTGCTACCCTGAGAATACCGACCCGATCGGTTTGCTGGGCGTGGTGACTTGAGCCGCAGTGGCAAGTCGCACGTTACTCCAGGTCGGGCGTGGGGGGCCGACCCGTCAGGTTTCCTTATCTTGGTGGTTCGGGCATGGGTTGGAGGCGGTGTCCCCGACCCGCCGGGTGATCGGGTTGGACCTGTGTAGGTCCGTAATAGTGCCCCAACGCACCAGCCTTGAGGTTTGAAGTTCGTGGCTGGGGGCGTTTGACTTACTTGCCGAGTCGAGAAGGTACTCCTCTTCTCGTGAGCCTGCTGATGTCATTCGTGCTTCCACGTGTGGCCATTTTTTCTCTCCCTTGACGCTGCCTCCTTGGCTTCTGCGCTGGGCATTAAATGCCCATCATTTCGTGATTTAAAATTTACGTGAAATGACAGATATGCCCCTGCCTTTTGGCACTCCTCCTCGACGGTTACATTCTTTCCCCCCTTTTTTTATTTTTACAACCATCTCATTTCTCTATTCTTCCTTTCTCCTCCTTCTATTTCCTCGAACTGCTGCTGCTTCCCCTCTCTTTTCTGCTACTTGTTCATTCTTCTTCTTCTTGCTTTTGTTGCTGCTTTAACTTTTCGGCCTACTTCTTCATCTTTCCTGGTATGTTGATTTTACAGTTTTTTGTTTTGCTTTTTCCTTTTGGTATTTGTGTGCTTTTCTTTGCATGTTTTTCTTTATGAATTCCTGGGTTTCTGCTTCTTTTTGCCGCTTCTTCTTTTAGAGGGGACGCCACTGGGTTTTCCTTAGATTTTGCTTGAGTTCTGGGTTAGTGTAGGGGTACCTAGGGGGTGATTTAGGGAGTTGTAGTTTTGTTTTTGCTGTTTTTTAGGGTTCCCGACCTCCCGTTCTGACTAAGTGGTGCCCCCGCTGTAGGTATGGCTGAACGCCCCGTGCTTCCGAACCTGGCTCAGCGGCCGGTGGCTGATTTTGTCGATCACTACGCTTGGGTTACTTCCGATGTGAAGGACGCCCCTTCTAAGGTCACTCGTGAGAGCCTCCAGGATCTTCGCCAGGCCGGGCTCTTGTGCGGAGGAGGACCCGAGGAGGCATTGTACCAGGTTTACGTTCCTGTTGATCGGGAACGTATTACATGTCTATCACAAGAACCTGGCCTCTCCTCGAGTTGCTGACTGGTTGTGGGTTTATAAACCTATGTTCATAACCGTGTTTTCTCCCAGTCTCTGTGAATATTTTCGTCTACCTTTTTCTCCTTACCAACCCTTCTCGGGAGGGGAAGACAAAGAAATGGTCATGTCTTTTAGGGCCCAACAAGGTCGGAGGATCTTTGGTCTCTTCGAGGATTCCTTTCATGGCTTCAAGTACACTTTTTTCAAAGTCAAACCAGTTGAGGGCCATCAACCCTTCTGGCTTACCGCCGAGGGAGAAAGGCGGATCCCGACTTACTGGAGTTTCGAGGCGGGATCTGACTATCTAATAAAAATATCTTATGATTGATTGAGCCCGGAAGAACGTAATGTTGCTGACATCTTGTTGGCCATTTTTGGCGAAAAAAATCTTAACCCTCATATGGTTATGGGGGATCGGGAGACCGGTTGGTATGTTGGTGAGTTTATTTATCTTGTGCTTTTTGCTTAGTGTTTTACTTTCCTGCTGCTCACACCTTTTTCCTTTTGCTTGCAGTTTCCATGGCTGGTGGAAAGACTACCATGACTGAGTTGATGAATCTCATCCAAGATGATGATGAGGGTGATGAGGATTCCTCAGTAACCCCTTCAGCGAGTCAAGATCAGGAGGTCACTGGCGAGGCTAGTGGCCAGGTCGTTGGGGCTAATCAGGCAGAGGCAGCTGAGGTCCCTCTTGAGAATGCCCAGGGGAACCCAAGTGTAGAGGAGGAGGTGCCTTTTGAGGAGGACCTGGGGTCTGGTGATGACGGTCTGAAGGTCGTTGTCAACCCGAAGAAGAGGAAGTGGGACTCGGGGAAGGCCCTGTGTGTTATGGAAAAGAATTTCGATGATGGGGGTTTTATTGAGTCCCAATTGCTTCCTAGTACTGAAGAGTTCTTCTGGGATGCTGACCTCGTGGGTCAGGTGAGGTGGATCTATCGTAGTCTCCTCCGTGCTGCTGCTATCACCAAGAAGGTGGAACTTGTCTTGGGAAATATTCAGGCTATGGAAGGCAAGCTTCGGAACACCTAGAAGGATCTGACTGATTCAAGATCTCGGGATGAGTCTTTGAAGAAAAAGTTGTTTGAGCAGGAGGAGAAGGCCAAAGAAGATGCCAAGGAAATCAATAGGTTGGTGGAGCAGGATCTCGCCTTGATGAAAGATTTGAATGCTTCCCGGGGTGAAACTGCCGCTGCTAAGAAGAAGATTAAAGATTTGGAGGATAAGCTGAAGTTGGAGGAGAGCTCGGCAACGGCTGCTCGCCAGGAGGTAACCACCCTGATGAAGAAAAATAAAGAGATTGCTAAGGGGGCCCAAGAGGCCGTGAAGCTGACTGAGGAGGGGATTAAGCTTCAGGTAGCTATGCTGGTTCCCGACCTCGACCTTTCTCAGGTGGGCACTTTCAAGACGGTTGAGGACGGGAAGATCGTTGATATCCTCAAGCCTTGAGATGGACTCTCTTCAGCTTTTAGTATTCCTTGCCTTGTTTTTGTAATTTTTGCTTTTGCTTTTGGGCCTGTTTAAGGCACCTTTGACTGTAATGAATACTTTGGCGTTTTACTTTGATTAAGCGGTTCATGATTTATTGTTTGCTTGCTCGGGCCGTTGTGGCTTTTGATTACTTTGTCGTTTTCGCTTATTCGAGCCGTCGTGGCCTTTTGATGTTTGGTTTAACATTTTTATGGTATGTACCATTTTTGTCGCTTGTTGCTTTTTAAGTTGTATTTTGATTTTTGGGTCCCTTTGGTTCCCTGGGTGATCAATCCCGGGTTTCCGTCAGGTCGACCAGTCATCGTTTGTCGTTTTGTCGCATTGGCGTATATCTTGCAAAAGACAAAGTTATTGTATACGCATATATAGGACTTAAAACAAAGAAGTGATGTAATACATATTTAAGTGAAATAAATGAGAGTGAAAAAGGGATGCAAAGGAAATTAAAGTGGAGGGAGCGAGGTCGTCAGATCGTGTGGTTGCTTCTTCTTATGAGTAGAACCATTTTAGGTTTGCCATATTCCATGTTCTCGGTACCTCGCTTCCATCCAAACTCTCCAACTTGTAGGCGCCCTTGCCGAGGACTTCTCTTACCCTGTAAGGGCCTTCCCAGTTCGCGGCTAACTTGCCTTCTCCTGGGGTTGGCAGCCTTATGTCGTTACGTCGTAAGACCAAGTCGCCTTCTCCGAGACTTCTTTTCAGCACTTTGCCATTGTACCTTAGGGCTATCATTTGCTTGATTGCTGTCTCTGTTAGATGTGCCATTTGTCTTGTTTCGTCAATCAGATCTTTTTTGACTGCCTTGTTTCCCCCTCCGAGGAGTAACCTTGGACTTGGCTCTCCGACTTCGACTAGAATGACTGTGTCGACCCCGTATGTGAGTCCGAAGGGGGTTTCGTCGGTAGATGATTGGGGTGGGGAGGTTCTGTAAGACCATAAGACTGAGGCTAGCTCGTCTGCCCATGAGCCCTTCTTTCCTTCAAGTCGCTTCTTTAGCCCTTTTAAGATGACTTTGTTGGCTGCCTCTACCTGACCGTTAGTTTGGGAGTGCTCGACTGAGGAGAACTTTTGCTTGATTTATAGTCCTGAGAGGAATTCTTTGAACTTCTTATCGGTGAAATGTGTCCCATTATCCGATATGATGATTTCTGGGATTCCAAACCTGGTGACTACTTGCCTCCACATGAATTTTTGGCAATTTGCTGAAGATATGCTAGCTAGTGGTTCTGCTTCCACCCATTTGGTGTAGTAGTCTATGGCTACTATCAAGTATTTTACTTGTCCAGGACCAGGTGGGAATGGCCCTAATAGGTCGACTCCCCATTGGGCGAAAGGTCGGGGCGCCATCATCAGGCTGAGTTCTTCGAGTGGGGTTTTGTGGAAGTTGCTATTTTCCTGGCATTTTTTGCATCTTTTGACAAACTCTTAGGTGTCCAACATCATTATGGGCCAGTAATACTATGCTCGGATGATCTTTCTTGCCAACGATCTTCCTCCGATATAGTGACCACAACACCCCTCGTGGACTTCGCTTAGGACGTAGTCCGTTTGGTCGGGGCGCAGGCATTTGAGTAAGGGTTGGTGGAGCCCTCGTTTGTATAGCTGTCCTTCTATGATCGTATACTTAGAGGCTTCCCTTCTAGTGGTTTGTGCTTCTTTCTCATTCTCGGGAGTTTCGCCATGCTCCAAGTATCGGAGGATAGGGTCTATCCAAGAGGGGGGTTCGGCGTTTGGGTTGCGTACAAGATGATTGCAGGTTCAGTTGCAAGCCCTTGGATTAAGGATCTGTTTCCCGTCCCGGGCTTAGTGCTTGCTAGCTTGGAGAGGAGGTCGGCTCGGGCGTTTCGCTCTCTAAGGACATGCTGAATTATGACTTCCTCGAAGCTTTTGCATAACTCCTTTACCTTTTTCAGGTATTTTTGTAGTAGTGCGTCCCTGGCCTGGTAGCTGCCGTTTATTTGAGAGGTGACGATCTGGGAGTCGCTACAGACTTCTACCCTTGATGTCCCGACCTCTTTGGCTAGGATTAACCCTCCTATCAGGGCTTCGTATTCTGCTTGGTTGTTGGAGACTGGAAAATCGAACTTGATCGATTGTTCGTAAGCTACTCCTGCCGAGTTCTCAAGAATGATCCCAGCCCCTCCGAACATTTGGTTGGATGCTCCGTTAACATGGAATTTCCACCGTGTGCTCGGTATGTCGGGAGCCTCTCCTGTGACCTCTACCAGGAAATCTGCCATCGCTTGGGCTTTAATTGCCTGCCTGGGTTTGTATTCCAAGTCATATTGGGACAGCTCTATTGCCCATGCCATCATTCGTCTCGTGAGGTCGGGTTTCTGGAGGACTTGCCAAATGGCCTGGTCGGTTCTTAGGATGATCGCGTGCCCTTGGAAGTACTGTTTTAGCCTTCTGGATGAGGTTAGTAGGGCGTAAGCCAATTTTTCCAACTTGGTGTACTTCAACTCCGCCCCTTGGAGTACTTTGCTGATGAAGTATATTGGGCGTTGAGTCTTGTCTTCTTCTCAGACAAGGACTGCCGCCATGGCTTGTGTGGTCATTGCTAGGTATATGTACAGAGGTTCCCCTTCTCTGGGTTCGCTGAGCACGGGGGGTTTTGAGAGTATCTTTTTGAAGTGGCTAAACGCTTCCTCACATGCCGGGGTCCATTCAAAGGCGATTCCTTTCTTCATTAGGTTGAAGAATGGGATCGCCCTTTCTGCCGAGACTCCGAGGAACCGGGATAGAGCCGTGAGCTTCCCAGTGAGTCGCTGCACATCTTTGACGCACCCAGGGCTTGTCATTTTTAGGACGGCTTCGCACTTGTCTGGGTTGGCTTCCACCCCTCTTTGTGTTATCATGAATCCTAAGAATTTCCCTGATTCCATGGCGAATGCGCATTTGAGTGGGTTGAGCCTCATTTTGAATTTCCTTAGTGCTTTGAAGGCAGTTTGGAGGTCGTCTATTAGCCTGTTCGGCTCTGCTGTTTTTACCAAGATGTCATCGACGTACACTTCTACTGTCTTGCTGATGAGGTCGTGGAAGACCTTGCTCATTAGCCTTTGATAGGTGGCTCCTGCATTCTTCAGCCCAAATGGCATTACTTTGTAACAATAGGTGCCTCCTGGCATTATGAATGTCGTTTTGTCCTCGTCAGGTCGGTGCATTGGGATTTGGTTATAGCCGGAGTACGCATCCATGAAGCTGAGAAAATGATACCCTGCCACCGAGTCTACCAAGGTGTCGATGTTGAGGAGGGGGAAAGAGCCTTTGGGGCATGCTTTGTTCAGGTCGGAATAGTCAACACACATTCTCCACCTCCCACTGGCTTTTTTGACTAGGACGACGTTGAACAGCCATGTCGAGTACTCGAGTTCTTTGATGAATCTTGCTTCCAACAACCCAGCTATTTGTTTGGCGACTTTATTGGCCCTTTCTTGAGACATCTTTCTTCGCCGCTGGGCTATTGGCTTGGCATCTGGTTTTATGGCTAGTCGGTGAGACATGACCTCCGGATCCAATCCCGGCATGTCTGATGATGTCCACGCGAAGAGGTCACCGTTCGCCCTTACGATCTCCATGAGGGGCCCTTGAGTTCGTGGGGCAGATTCTTGTTTACAAAGGTATACTGGTCTGCCGACTTTCCTATCTGAAACTTTTCCATGTCCCCTTCTGGTTCTAGTCTCGGCTTGTCCTCCATCCTGACGTCCAGGTCTGCTAAGAACACACGAGCTGCCTTCTTAGATTCTTTCCTTAGGGAGAGGCCGGTGTTGTCGCAGGCGACCGCCGCTTCTAGGTCTCCCCTTATGGAGCCAACTGTTCCCTTGTCCGTTATGAACTTCACTGTCAAGAATTTAGTGCATATTATGGCTGAGAACTCGTTGATGGTCTTTCTCCCAAGGATGATGTTGTAGGTTGTGGAGTCTCTGAGGACTACGAAGTCCGCCATAACCGATTTCCTGGTGTTACCGGTTTCTAGGCAGATTGGAAGGGAGATCGTCCCGTCGGGTTTTATATAGTTATCGCCTAGTCCCATGACCCTGTGCTAGTGATTTTGGAGGTCAGACTCCTTGACCCCCATGGCATCGAATACGTTTCTAAACAGGATGTCAGTGTCGGCCCCGGTGTCGACGAGGATTCCTTTGACTAACGCTGACCTGACCATCGCTGTAATTACGATGGGGAGGTTCTCAGGGAGGTCGTGAAACCATTTATCTTCCGGGCCAAAGGATATTGTGGGAGGTCCTCTGCTGATGATGGGACCTTCTGTCGAGATGGATAGAATCCGGGTATCCTTTTTTGTTGCCGACTTGGATTTAGGAGGGCTGTTGCGCCCGACCACGACGTTGACCACAAAGGTTGGGGGTTGTTGGCATCTGATAAACCCATATTTTATGATATATTTTGTGCTTAATCTGAGTGATTTATTCAATCTTTCACCCACTTATTCATATTATTTGCATGGTTTTACTTTCCCTTCCTTATTATGTGATGTATGTGAAAAACATGTTTCCTATGCTTTAAAATTAATTATTTTAATTACCTTTATTTCAATTCGATGCCGTGATTAGTGTTTTGAGTAGTTTCAGATCTTCTAAGGCAGGAATGACTTAAAGGACGGAAAGGAAACATACAAAATGGAAGGAAAGCACAAAACAGAGTTTTTGAAGAAAATGGCAGCCACGCGATCGCATGGGCGACGCGGCCGCATGCCAGCGCGAAAAGGCATTGACGCGGCCGCATGACTGACGCGATCGCGTGCCTTAAGCAGAACACATAGGACGCGGTCGCATGACTGACACAATTGCGTGACAAGGAAAACTCCGAATGACGCGACCGCGTGACCCACGCGGACACGTGACAGAGGCCACGCACCAGAAATTGCAGAAAACGCTCGCAGCGAATTCTGAAGCCCTTTTTGGCCCAAATCCAAGTCCAGAAGGCATAGACCAGAGGTTATGAAGTAGGGGAATGCATCCATTCAAGGAGAGTCTCCACTTTAGTTAGTTTTCATGATTTAGACTTAGTTTTGAGAGAGGTTCTCTCCTCTCTCTTCTCTCTTTAGGATTAGAATTTAGAATTAGAATTTTATTCACTTTCAGGATTATCTCTTTATCAGGTTCAATATTCCTTTTTATTTACTTTTGCAATTTAATTTATGAATTCTTCTATGTTACAGATTATTCTTTTGAATTAATGTTATTTGAGGTATTTCAGTTTAATATTACTTTCTTTTATTTACATTATTGTTATTCCCATCTGAAGACATTTTTATTCCAGTAGATTTACTTTTCTCCTTTTGGTCTTGGTTAAGAAATAAGTAACTCAAGAGTTATCAAACTCAAACATGATTGATAATTGTTATCTTGTTAGTTAAATTGAACTTCAATAATCCCAATCTTTTCTTAGGAAATAAATAGGATTCGAAGATCAAACCAATTAATCCCTTGACCTTCCTTTATCTTAGTAAAAGTTAACAAAGTGGAATTAAGATTCAGTTTTCATCATCATTGATAAGGATAGCTAGGATAGGACCTCTAATTTCTCATACTTTGCCAAAAGCTTATTTACAGTCATCTATTTATTTTACTTGCCATTTAAATTACTTGTTCTTCATTTACTTTAATTGCTAATTAAACCATTCGCTCCTCATTCTCAAAACCCCAATTTACAACCTCCATAACCAATAATAAGTACATACTTCCCTACAGTTCCTTGAGAAGACGACCCGAGATTTAAATACTTCGGTTATTAATTTTTAAGGGGTTTGTTACTTGTGACAACCAAAACGTTTGTACGAAGGGATTTCTGTTGGTTTAGAGACTATATCTACAACACGAATGTTTTTATAAAATTCTTTACTGGCAAAAATTCTAACGTCAAAATGGCGCCGTTGCCGGGGAACTGCAATCGTGTGCCTTATTATTGGTTATTGTAAATATTTTTCTTTTACTTGTTTATTTGTCTTTATTTTTCCCTTTTTATTTCTATTAGCTACTATGAATTCTCACCCCTTTCGCTTTGGATTTGGTTCTAATGTTATTGAAAGGAATAGAAGTTATAACAGGAACATGCATCAAGGTCAGAACAATCAAAGATGGATGGAGCCAAAAGGATCTGATCAACCCTTTAGGCAACAACACCCTCCAAGATATCATGGACAAAGACCATTCTACAATGCATACCAAGCCAATAGACATGGTGGACAACCTCGTAGTCACCAACAAGCCCCACCATGTGCTTATAGACCATCCTCTCAACATAACTTCGAACCACCACACTCACAAGCTCCTTTTCACCATTCACCACCGTATGATCCTTATCTACCCCGATTCCAGTCCAATTACTCCCAAACATCACCACTTCCCCATACACCATATCCAAATCTATCACCCCGAGAATCAGAGGTTCGTCTCAAGGAAATAGTAGATCGACTTCAAACAACCCTTCATCAATTGGAGCAAGCAGTAAGTCTATTATCTTCTAGATGTTCAAACATTCAAGGACCTCCCACAGCCCCATGTGGACAATCTAACGAAGAGCGTAGCATGAAGGAGATACTAGAAACTCCAGTGGACAAGACAGAGCATGGCTTCGTCCTGGAACAAGTAGAGGAAGCTGTCATTATTAAAGAAGAAGAGTTGGTTGAAGACTTAGGAGACGCTGAACTTCCATGGGAATCCAGAGTTGTGGAGGATTCTGTCAAGGATGTTACAATTGATGCTAAGGAGGATTGTGCGTAATCCCCAAAGCAAGTCCTTCATGAAGAACTAGACAGAATAACCCAAGAAGCAAGTTTCCTTGATGATGATAATCTCAAGTCAAGTTCTTCTAGTAATGAACTTGCATCCGCAAGTGAATTCTCTGAGATCGAAGGATCTTTCCCAAGTGACTAGGAAGATGATACGGAGGTAGATTTCTCTCAACATCCAGTCAATGACTTAAGTGATGAGGAAGACATAGATGGCTTTGATCAGGACATGGATATGTTTGAAGAATCTTGCAACGAAGTGGAGAAATTCACAGAAGAGCACAAGGGAGTAGAACTCACAGAACCACTAGAACCACCTATCCCAAGGCCAATACCACCCAATACAAGTTTCAAGTGGGTACAATCCTTAACCTTTAACTGTGTTTTTCCACTTGAATATGGTTTGCTTGAAATAGATTGCCAGCTTAGAGCTCTCTACGGCTTTAAGAGTAAAAGGGAAATGGCTCGTACTCAGAGCTGGTGCACAAGGTTTAATAAGGTTCCACGCTTCAACTCGAAGTGCATGGATTGGCATCATGATCAATCGGATGGATCTCGGAAAACGTTTGGTTATCCTGGTGAGAATCTAATTTCTAAACCGCCCAGATGGAAAAGTATAGATCAAGATGAAGGCGGATTTAAAAGCAAAGTTTGAGATCCTGGAATCTATTCCGACATTCGTCACCCCGGGAGCCTGACAATCTGTTTAAAGCTGGTCAGAAGCTTCACATGCCTAGTTTGGGACCCCGGAGGCTATTGGCATTCCAAGCATTGGTGGAGATTTCTGGATGAATTCAAGCATAAGCCACCATAACAGGAAGCTCATCCAATGTCCAACTTAAGGACTTTAACTAAAAGTGCTAGGTGGGAGACAACCCACCATGGTATGATCGTTCCTTTTTCAATTTTTTTATTTAGTTTTATTTGTTTTCAAGTCTTATTTCATTTTATTATATTGAACCTGGAGTTTTGCATCGCATTCATATTAATCATTGCATTCTGCATACTGCATAAAAAAAGGGTGCGCGACGCGACCACATCACTCCAGCGATCGCGTCAAGTTGCGAAAAACACTTCCCACATGACCGCGTCATTCACACGGCCGCGTGATCTGGAGATCGGCGTAAAGATCCAATGTCCAGAAAGTTAGGCTGGAATTGTGCGGCCATTGTGCGTTTCGCACAAACAGCCCATGCGATCGCGTCCCTGACGCGATCGCGTCACTTGCACAACATCAATCCCACGTGACAGCGTGAGCGACGCGATCGCATCGCATGGATTACACAACACCCCAAAAAGAGACAGAGAGTTGCGCTGAAACGATGTTGGATTCGTGCGTTTAGCACAATTACCAGCGACACGATCACATGCCCCAGGCGATCGTGTCATTTACTCTTTTAGCTATTCCATGCGATCGCGTGCCCCACGCGATCGCGTTAACCATCATCTCAGCCCAGCCACGCGACCGCGTGCCCCACGCGATCGCGTGGATTCAAATTTATAACCCCCCAGTCACGCGAACCCTAACATTCGCGCCCCCCAACCACTCTCCTCCCTCTCTTCTTCTCCACTCACACCACCACCACCCAGCCACCCAGTGCCACCCACGCCCCCTTCCTTCCCCTATTTCCCCTACCCCATTACCCTACCTTTCCCTCCCTGCCCCCGAACAGCAGCCACCACCGCCGCGTCACCCTCCTCCACCGCGCCAGACACCGCTGCCACCATCCCCAGCCACCTTTCTGCCCCACTCTTCTTATTTGGCCTACCAGGTTCCGACGAACGCCACCCTTCTATCAATTCGTAGTTAACTCATATTTTTTCTGTTTATGTTCATATTTAGGCTAGTTAGATATGCATGTTGTAGTGGATTCTAGGTTGTTAGGTAGCCTAGGATGTGGTTAGTGGATTTAGCTCTGTTTAATTGCACTATTCGTTTTTCTTGTTTTATCAATTTGCAATTCTGCTGTTGCTGTGAAGTTCGTAATGTTCATATGCTGCTCTTCAAGTTCATGCTGCTATGATCTTTCTTATTCATCCTATTTAATTGCAGCTTTAATTTTGATACATATGAACTATTCTGTTGCTGTTTATTTTCCGGGACAATCCAATTTTAGCCGGAATGCTACCCAAATTTCTGTAAAATGTTTCCATTCATGTCTTGGTTTTGACATTTTCAACTGTGCTTTCCTTAGATTTAACCAAACCGATTCATGAATGCCAGGACAAGCTTTTTCATTCTCTTTGATTTCCTGGTTCATAAATTGCATTTTTGATGTTTAGATTCCAATTTTTGCTATTTCTATATCTATCTGAATCATCATCAACCTGTTTTCCTTGTTTGGTTATGAGTTACCTGTAACCTTTAATTGTGAATACTTGTTACTTAGAAACTTATCATTATGCCACTTACATTAACCCACTTTTTCCTAACTCACTAATTTTAACTTCTTAAACTCTTTTTCAATTCTAACCAACCTAACCTTTCATACTCCCTCTTTTTGGTTTTTCAATTTCTCTTTAACCTTCTAACCATGGCATACTGATAATTTTTCCTAATTAACATGCCTTCTATTACATTTTGGATTGTGAATTCTTCTTTTCAGACTTTTAACTCCTATACAATCTTTAATGCACATTTACTTAACTCATTTTCCTTATCCTATTGCTCCTTTGCCACTTTGTGTTTCTTTTGATTATTTGCCTATTTGTTTTCCTGTTTTATATTTATCCTGATTTTCTATTTTTCAGGATGTCTGCCACCCAGAGAAAAGGAAAAGCAAAGGCAACTACTGGCAAACGTAAAAGAGGAGAATCCGCTATGTCCATCATGGATATCATGCACGATGACTCCTGGCGGGAGAAAAATTTTACCCCACAGGAGAAAGCTGACCAGCTACTCCCTACTAATGATCCAGTAAAGTTTGCAAACCGATACTGTGAGCTGAAGTATCCGGTGTTTGCAACCTCCAGAAACCTATACCTGGAGAGGACTTTGAAGATCCCAGAAGAACTCCAGCAATACACCTCTGATCAGATCAAACAAAGAGGCTAGTTCTTTTTGGAGAGAAACCTGACTGAGGTTAATGCATCTTGGGTTAGGGAATTCTACTGCAATTACTTCAAAACTTCCCTAGATGCAGTGAACCTTAGAGGGAAGCAAATTCTAGTCACTGAAGAGGCCATTGAAGATATTCTAAAACTTCTGCCTAAATCCGATCAGCTGGATGGATATCAAAAAGCTGAGGAAGATATGCGCTTCATGAAGTTTGATTGGGATGCAGTCAAGGCCAGGATAGTCCTTGACCTGATCGTTCCTTGGATTATGGGTCAGAACACTACCATGCCAAAGGGAATCAAGCGGATTTACTTGAATGATGAGGCTCGGCTATGGCATCAGATACTTAGCAACTTCATTATGCCGAGGACTCACGAGACTGAGATACCTGCCACTATGATCACCTTCCTATGGTGTGTGATGGAGGGTAGGGACCTGTACCTGCCACGCTTTATCCGGTACTATATGGCCAGGGTCCACGTCCGAGGCACTCTTCCCTTTCCTTATCTGATTACACAGCTAGGCCGTTGAGCTGACGTGCCTTGGGAGGATGCTGATGAGAAGCCACCTGCTGCAGAATGCAAGAAGATTATCCCTCACAGCAGGAACTTTCTGGCTTTGGGCTACAGACCTCCATTCCTCACTGTTACTACTGAGACAGCCACACCATCTGCCGGCCCCTCTTCTTCCACAGCTACCCCTGCTACCACCACTGCACCTCCACCTGCCCGAGAGTCCGTCTATCATCTAGTGCACCGCCTGTTTCGACGGCTTGACCAGATGGAGCGTCGCAACAAGCGACGCTATGAACACCTGAAGCTGATGATACGCTCTGGTGACATCCCCTCCGAGCCTGACACACTATCCGAGGCATCTGAGGAGGAGGCAGATGATCACGAGGCAGAGACCCATCCACAGAGCGAGGTTGCGCAGGCAGGCACAGAGCAGGCCGCATTACATCAGGAGGCTCTGCCTCAGATTCAGGCTGTAGACCCCGAGATCCTTATCCAGTTAGCACCTCCTCTGCAGCAGGCAAATCCTCAGACCACCACCACAGAGACTCCAGCTACCCGTCCTTCCAATGATGACACCCCTTCACACCCTGCTTGAGTGAGCATCAGGGACGATGCTTCATTTTAAGTGTGGGGAGGTCGCCATCTCTGGCGTACATTTTTCTGGTGAACCACTACAGACTCTTTTTATTTTATTTTGCTACTTTTCTGTATTTTTCTTTTTATTTTTATTTTTCTTTTCTCAGTACTTATATATTGTTATTTCCATGTATTTTATACTCTATTTTCTGCATTTTGCATTTTAGTTCATATTTTAGCCATTTAGTTTAGTAGCAATTCTAACTCATTAGTTATAGAAATTATGGATTAATTAGTATAGTTTACCCTTTTTAGCATAAGATAGCTTAGTTTAATTTGAAAATATAAAAAGAAAGTAAACTAGGGACTTGAACATAATAGAAACAATCCACACACCTTGTATATATAGCATTACATGTTGGTTAGTTAACAACATTTCATCAAGGAGAAACACTAGAACTTTAAAGCCACCTTAAGTTTTACATTGAGAATAATGAGAATTTTTAACTAAACCTGCATGACATACATAACTGATAAATGATTTTTGAGCTAGAGAATACACAACCTGTGAGTTTTGAGCTTAATTGTATGGTTACATTCAAACCATAATATTTTATTCCTGTGTGTTTCACCCTTCTTATTTATTCTGATGTTCTTTACTTTGTTTTAATCTATATGTCCAATTATAGAATAGAAATATATACCAAGAGAGTCATTGAGGCCATTATGTGATTTTAGCTCACTTATCCCAAATTGGCCTACCTTTTACATCACCCTTGTTAGCCCATTTGAACCTTTAAACCCCCTTTTATTCTATCAGCCACATTACTAGCCTTAAGCAGAAAAACAAAATAAAAATCCCAAGTTGAATCCTTGGTTAGCTTAAGATAGAAATTGTGTAACTGTTTAAGTGCGGGAAACCTATTGGGAACATAGATGATAAAAACAAAAGGTAGAAAAGTTGAAAAGAATAAAATAATTCAAAATAAAAGTTTTGGGAAGCATGCTCATGTGAAATCAAAATAATTGAATTACCATGTGCATTAAAAAAAGTGTTATTTTTCAGTAGTTGAATAAAGGGGACACAAAAAGAATTCCCCAAATGTGAAATAAAACAATGCACATGGGATAAAAAAAATAATAAACATTGAAACATGAGCATGTAACATCAAAAGTGGGAAAATATAAGAAAACAGGTAAAGAAGCTTTGCTTTACAAAGTATGTATGTTAGGTGAGATCTTAGACTAATTAAGGATTCACTTATTAGCTCACTTAGCCTTATACATATACCCTTACCTTTACCTTGGCCCATTACAACCTTAATTAAAGACCTCATGATTTTTGGTATGTCTATATTCTATAATTGTTGATTGGTTAGATGAAGAACAAAGTTATAGAAAGTAAGAATAAAAAGAAGAATAGAGTAATTTACCCAATAAACACTGAGTGACTAGAGAGTAAACACAAAATCCAGTGAGGGTTCAATAGCTCATTAACATATATCTCTGCTGAAATTATTAATTGTCTTGCAAGTTTATAAGCTTAGCATGAGGACATGCTATTGTTTAAGTGTGGGGAGGTTGATAAACCCATATTTTATGATATATTTTGTGCTTAATCTAAGTGATTTATTCAATCCTTCACCCATTTATTCATATTATTTGCATGGTTTTACTTTCCCTTTCTTATTATGTGATGTATGTGAAAAACATGTTTCTTATGCTTTAAAATTAATTATTTTAATTACCTTTATTTCCATTCGATACCGTGATTAGTGTGTTGAGTAGTTTCAGATCTTCTAAGGTAGGAATGACTTAAAGGACGGAAAGGAAACATACAAAATGGAAGGAAAGCACAAAACAGAGTTTTTGAAGAAACTGACAGCCACGCGATCGCATGGGCGACGCGGCCGCATGCCAGCGCGAAAAGGCATTGATGCGGCCGCATGACTGACGCACCGCGCGCCTTAAGCAGAACTCATATGACGCGGTCGCATGACTGACGCAACCGCGTGACAAGGAAAACTCTGAATGACGCGACCGCGTGACCCACGCGGATGCGTGACAGAGGCCATGCACCAGAAATTGCAGAAAATGCTCACAGCGAATTCTGAAGCCCTTTTTGGCCCAAATCCAAGTCCAGAAGGCATAGACCAGAGGTTATGAAGTGGGAGAATGCATCCATTCAAGGAGAGTCTCCACTTTAGTTAGTTTTCATGATTTAGACTTAGTTTTCAGAGAGGTTCTCTCCTCTCTCTTCTCTCTTTAGGATTAGGATTTAGAATTAGGATTTTATTCGCTTTCAGGATTATCTCTTTATCATGTTCAATATTCCCTTTTATTTACTTTTGCAATTTAATTTATGAATTCTTCTATGTTACAGATTATTCTTTTGAATTAATGTTATTTGAGGTATTTCAGTTTAATATTTCTTTCTTTTATTTACATTATTGTTATTCCCATCTGAAGACATTTTTATTCCCGTAGATTTACTTTTCTCCTTTTGGTCTTGGTTAAGAAATCAGTAACTCAGGAGTTATCAAACTCAAACATGATTGATAATTGTTATCTTGTTAGTTAAATTGAACTTCAATAATTCCAATCTTTTCTTAGGAAATAAATAGGATTTGAAGATCAAACCAATTAATCCCTTGACCTTCCTTTATCTTAGTAAAGGTTAACAAAGTGGAATTAAGATTCAGTTTTTATCATCATTGATAAGGATAGCTAGGATAGGACCTCTAATTTCTCATACTTTGCCAAAAGCTTATTTACAGTCATCTATTTATTTTACTTGCCATTTAAATTACTTGTTCTTCATTTACTTTAATTGCTAATTAAACCATTCGCTCCTCATTCTCAAAACCCCAATTTACAACCTCCATAACCAATAATAAGAACATACTTCCCTGCAATTCCTTGAGAAGACGACCCGAGGTTTAAATACTTCGGTTATTAATTTTTAAGGGGTTTGTTACTTGTGACAACCAAAACGTTTGTACGAAGGGATTTCTGTTAGTTTAGAGACTATATCTACAACACGACTATTTTTATAAAATTCTTTACTGGCAAAAATCCTAACGTCAGCGTCCCCTATGGGTTCTTGCCTTGGCTTGACAGTTCGGCTACGATCTTCCTCGGATCGTTCACATTCCCGTCTCCTCGGTTCTCTGATGAGCCGGGAGAACTCGCTCAAATATCCTTCTCTGATGGCCTGCTCTAAGGCATCTTTGACATCGAAGCAGTCTTGGGTCTTATAACCGAATCCCTTATGATAATCACAGTAAAGGCTTTTGTTGCCTCCCGTTCTTTCCTTCAATGGTCTAGGACTGGATAGGATTTCCTTGTCTGCAATTTATTGGTAAACCTCCACTATGGGCGCCATGAGTAGCGTGTAGTTTTTGAACCTCCCTACCCGTGGGGGTTGCTTAGGTTGCTTGGCTAGGGTGCCGTCCCTAGGAGCTTCCTTGTATCTGTCGACCTGGGGGCCTACCGAGTTGAGGGGTTTGGGAGCTGCCATTTGTTGGCTGCTACAACCTGACTCACCTCTTCATCATTGATGTATTCCTTGGCCACGCTTTGAATTTCCTGCATGGACCAGACAGGCTTGGTAGTGAGGTGCTTCTTAAAGTCCTCGTTTAGCAGGCCGTTCGTCAGGTAGAGACTAGCAACTGAGTCTGTAAGGCCGTCGATCTCTAAGCATTCGTCGTTGAATCTGTCCAAGAACTTCCTGGTCGGCTCTCCGGGTTTTTGGGTAACCCTAGTAAGTTAATCGGGTGCTTTGCCTTGGCTATGCGTGTTGTGCACCGAGATAGAAAGCTTTGGAAGATGTCCGCGAAGGCTGTGATGGACCCTTGTGGGAGTGTGTTGAACCATCGGATCCCTGGGCCGGCCAGCGTAACAGGGAATTCAAATTCATTCTTGCTTCAAAAGCTGTAAGGTGCTCCTGGGGATCCTTAGTCCCATCGTACCTCATGCCCGTTGGCTTGTCAAAATTCTTCAGAAGCCGGACCTTGAGGATTGAGGGGTGGAAAGGAGTGGCTCCCATGATGATGAGTTCCTGTTGTTTCTTGGCTTTCCCTCTTCAGGACTCCCCGAGGCTCTCGAACCTGCCTTAGGTAGGTCGAGTGGTCGCCTGTGTATGCGCTTCATCGCGCTTTGTTGGGCTCCTTTCTCTGTTCTCGTATCTTTGGTAGGGGGATCGGGTACGGGTGTGGGATCGGCTGGCGTCATCGTGGGATCAACTGACGTCGCCGTGGGATCAACTCCTCGCTGCCAGCTCCCTTTCAAGGTTTTGTACTCTGTGTCTTAGCTCTTGCATAATCTTGGCGCTGTCGGCTCCCGTTTCTCCAAAAGGACGTCTTTGGGGGTTCTTGGTGTAGATTGGTTAGTTTAGCTGAACGGAGGATCGTGGCTATTGGCCACTACGAGCTGTCGAACTTGCCCTGCTTAGGCGGGCCCCGCCTCCTTCACGAAGTTCTTCCGACGTGGGAAGTCGCTCCATGTATGTTCCAGGGTCCCCACAGACGGCGCTAATGTTCGTTACTTGATGTTCTCGGGTACTCGACGGGTCGGATGATGGAGAAAGGGTGAGAGGGCGAGACCCTGGAGTGACTTGGTGCGGGTTTCTGGACGTGAGCTGAAGACTGGCGACACCGAAGGTAGAACGGATGGGGGGGTGGCTACCTGCAAGGACACTCCGACGATCAAGTCAGTGTTCGTACGAGATGATAGCCAAATTAGGTAAGATGATGTGTACCTTGGGGGGAGAGCTGACTTTTCCCCTTATATACTGTGCTGGGCGGGCCCATTAAATGGCCTAGCCTGCTGGCCAAGAAGCTTCTGTGAGCTGTCTCGGTCCACGTGGGAGAAGCAGGTTGCTCCGGACTTCGGATCGGGATTTCGGGTGCTGCCCCGAGGATACCGACCCGACCGGTTTGCTGGGCGTGGTGACTTGAGCCGCAGTGGCAAGTCGCGTGTTACTCCGGGTCGGGCGTGGGGGACGACCCGTCGGGTTTCCTTATCCTGGTGGTTCGGGCATGGGTCGGAGGCTGTGTCCCCAACCCGCCGGGTGATCGGGCTGGACCTGTGTGGGTCCATAACAAAGAGTTACACCTAAACATTTTTCTTCTTTGAGAGTAGAATTATACCTAAACATTGACTCAGAGCTAAAGATAAAAAGAAATTGATATATGGTCAATAACTTTTTCTTTTTCAAATTTTTTTCAAGAGTTGATTTTGAAGAAACATGCTTTTTTTTTTTATATTCAACTATATAATATTGTCTCAAAGATAACAAAACAGGAATAAAGTATACCTTTTTCTTAATATTTTTAAAAAAATTTAAAAATATCTCTAATATTTTTTTTAATTATAACTTTAATGTTTTTAATATGTTTTGATTTTATTATATCGATTAATTTCTTTTTACAGTCAATTCATGATCAATATATTTTTTTTTCAATTTTACTGCCCTCTCGAGAATACAAATTTCTATCTCTGTTCAAGTAAGTAATATCTATTAACTATAATTGTCAAAGAAGTCTTTAAATCCAAAATTCCCAAAATTTCACTCATCAATAACTTTTCCGTTGATTCTATTTAACCCTCTTTCCTTTTACGCTACATCAATCTTCAAAACAAAATATTCATTTCATTATTCATTTTCTCCTTTTTTCGCCATGTCTTCTTCTCAACTCATCTTTTTCTTTCGCCCCATCCTATCTGCTTCAGCTCACAACGGTCACGACGACAATCATGCTGAGATCGATGGAGGTGACACCGTCGATCTCTGTTCAAAGTCATTGATCCTTGCCAAGATTTATTGCCTCGTAGGATCTTCATCATGACATTCATCGCCGAAGTGTCCATATACATGCTAAAATTGAACGAGGATTTTCTTGTTTTGGAAATACAATTTTATTGGGATAGTGTTCTTGAGAACAACCATGATGTATTTTCTTGGCGATGCTAACAAGATTTTAGGAAATTTGACGGACAAAGTGTTATGATGATGATGAGTACATAGGGTGCTAAAATTGAACGAGGGTTTTCTTGTTTTGGAAACACAGTTCTGTTAGTAGAGTGTTCTTGTGAACAACAATGATGTATTTTCTTGGCAATGCTAACAAGATTTTAGGGGATTTGATGGACAAAGTGTTGTGATGATAATGGGTACAGAGATGAGGGTAGGGCTAGCAACATGTACTCTATCCGCAGATACCCAGTTCGATCGAGTGGGGTTGCCTACCAACCTACTGCGGGGAGGGTAGAGTATGGTGCGTGCTATGTGCAGTGAAGAAAGTGGGTATTAAACCCATGACCTCTTTTTTGAAAAAACTCAAAGTAACTACTTAGCTAATCATTTAAATTGGTAATTTAGTACGTTTGTTCTTTTTTATATAAAGTTAACCTAAAATTAAAATAAAACTTAAAAAGAAAATTCATATATCACATGTTCGCCGTTTATCAAATTCTCTTCACTCGAAAACCATAAGTCCTTCCTCATTTCTCTATCGCTACAACTCTAAGTTCTTTTTTCTTCCTTCGTCGCTGCAACTCCCGGCGTCGATGCAACACCTCCTTGCTACTCTCCCTGTTCATTGCACCGTCACCCCTCACCGCGTCATTCTCCCTGTTCGCGATGTCCATTATCCTCTCCGCCACTGCTCTGTGCTCTCGTCTCCGCTCGCGTCCGCTGTGCCATCCCCTACCTCGTCCGCTGCTCCGTGATTTGCGTTGCCCGCTCGATAAAAGCCGTAATCTGTCGTCAATAGCATCACCACATAGCCGTCGATTGTCCCTCCTCCTCCACTTCAAGTTGGATACTCTCACCCTCTCTGTAATTTATTGTGCTGAAAGTTTATTTTGTATTTTTGGTGTTTGTTTGTTATGAATTTTGATGATTTGCAGCATGCTTGTGCTCTAAACCTTGCTGAATTTTTTGCAGCCGCAACATGCATGTGCTTGTTTTGTGCATCTTTGTGATTGTTTTGTTATTCCTGCATATAGGATTGGGTAAGGTAGGGTTGAGAATTTTAGGGTGTAAGTAGAGTTTAGATTAAGTTTTAAAAAAAATTTTAACCTGTGGGTAGAATTAGAGTAGAGTCTACAACATACTCTATCCATTATCAGTTTTAGATGAGGGGATAAAATTGAAAAAAAAATCATAAGTTGATTGTCAAAAAATTAACGAAAAAATAAATTTTAAATTATCAAAAATATTAGAAATAAAATTAAAACAAATTAAATATAAGAGATATTTTTAAAATTTTTCGAAAATATCAGGTATAGAAAATATATATAGTAGCATCAGTTTCAAGTGTACTTACTATAAAAGATTCTAGCTGCTGGTGTTGACTTTTGATTTAAGATATAATGACTTTCCTTATTTGGTGTTAAATCTTTGTTTAGTGGTATATTCAGTTTATAGTACTTTTCTCGGTCCCATTTTGAAGCAAGTCAATCCTTTTTTAGTGGGAAAATATAATTTTATTTTCTATTTTATCCCAGATGTAATTTATACAGAAAATTACCATATTTCTTTCTGTTATTTAATTGGTTGTCTAATATACTAAACATTTGCCACGGCTATAAATAGTTAAATACATACAGAAAACTATATTTTCAGAAGTCACAGATTTACTTACTGTCTTGGACTTTGCTCTTCCAGCATACTTTTGGAAATAATCAAAATATCATATTCCCATCCTGTTAAAATTAAATCTTCTTCTCCGAGGATATCCCTGAAAATTAAAGTAATTAGTCATTTAGGTAACTGGATACACAAGCGGGAAAACCAAATATTTCTCTAAATATTTCCTTCCTCAAAGTAAGGCCATGTGATTTTTAGAATTTATGGGTTTATTTTCTATATAATTTTTTAATTAAAATAATTCTATTTTTCCTCTCTATTTCTATAATACACTATTTTTACTTTTACTGACATGATGATTTTTAATTGGATGCAATTATAAAAGAATAAGTAAATCATAAAAAATTAAAAAAAATGTAAATATTGACAAAAATATTCCTAAAGATCAAAATAACAAAATAGTTCTAAAAAAAATTTTAAAACATGACAAAGGTAATAACTATTTAAAAGTTACATGTAGGCATCAATTAGACCAAAATTTTATATCTAGACTTCTTTTTTTTTTAAACTTTTTTCATTAAAAAAACAATTTATTTGGCATAAAATCAACAATAAAAATAAAAATTCATTATTCTAAAAACAAGATTAGCTCCGTATTTAAAAGGAAAAACCCTCAAATAAAGATGAATTTGATAAATGTACGAGATGTCTCCGATATGGGTTGAAGGGTGAATCGGGAACCTGCGGATCAAGGTCGGAGCCGGGTCGCTTGACTGGAACAATTGGGGGAGGTACCTGCAAAGACACTCCGATGCTCAAGTCAGAATGGATCTGAGAGGTATAAGGTGTGTGGAATGAATCAATACCTCGTTCTTTTTTTCTGAAAAATCTTCTCTCTTCTCTGTGATACTGTTCTCTTTTGCTTGCTGTCCCTGTTTCTTCAAGCTTTCCAGGATCATCTTCTGCATTTCCAGGTTGGTATGCTTCGCTTTTCTTCTTTTTTTTTTTGTGATACGTCTGTCGTTTTGTATTTGCCATGCATTGCTTTGTCATTTCCTTGCTGTATTGTGTTTTGGGCGGTGGTATTTGAGTTTTGAGGGGGCTGAGTGTGGTTGTGTTTGGTTAGTAATGGCGGTGCACCACCGTGTTGGACTAGCAGTAGTGGTAAGTTTCTGTTCTTGCTTCTGCGTAGGGTTATTAGGCTGATGGTGGTGCTCCTCCTTGTTTTAGGTATGCATCGGCGGAGAAATGAGGGTGTTGGTGCTCTCATAGCCCCCTCCAGGGGCGTCCCCGCTCGCTACACTTGGGTGACTAGCGACGTGTGGGGCGTTCTGTCACGGATGACGAAGGCCGATCTTCAACGCCTCCGTGATCAGGGGGCGATTTATGGTGGCAGCAATATGGAGCGGCAGTACGAGCTTGCCCTTCCATATGCCGATGAGCGCGTTTTCTATTTAAACCTTCATTCGCCCACTGTTCCGGACTGGATGTGGGTTTACGAGTCGATGTTCACTCGGCTCAGCGTGCGGTTTCCTTTCTCGCCATTTGTTCAGGATTTGCTGAGTCGGTGTTCCGTGGCGCCTCCTCAGCTTCATCCGAATAGTTGGGCTGTCGTGCGGTCTTTCGAGTTGGTGTGCCGGTATCTCGATCTTCCGGCTTCTGTTCCTGTTTTCCTTTTTCTTTTCTTATGCACTCTCCCGACTAAGGAAGGGAAGCATAAGAAAGGATATATGCCGTTTCGTGCTCAGCCTCATCGTTGAATTTTTGGGTTGTTTGAGGATTCCTTTCATGGTTTCAAAAGGGAGTATTTTAAGGTGCGCCCCGTCCAGGGGCATCATCCGTTTTGGCTGTCGCCGGAGGGCGTACGCCGGTTTCCGACATACTGGAATTTCCGTGCTGGCCCGTCGGTTCTGACTAAGTTCACCTATGACGGTTTATCTCAGGAGGATAAGGACGTTGCCAACGTTTTATGGCATTTGTTTGGCGAGCGTCCGTTGAATCCTCGAGATGTCATGGGGGATCCCGAGGCTTGTCGGGCGTATATCGGTGTGTGCCTTGTCCCTTTCTTGATTTTTTTATGTTTTATTTTCCCGACTTTGTAACTTGATTTTTCTTTGGTTTCTTTCAGTTGAGATGGCTGGTGGGCTGACTTCAATGGCCAGGTTGAAGGCAGCGATGGGTCGGGAGGAGGGGTCTTCGTCTCCTTCTACCCCTGTCTCCAATCCTGCTGTGGATTCTCAGCCAGTTTCTCAGGAGGTAATTTCTTTGGGTGAGCGAGCCGACGCTCAAGTTTCTCCTGGTCCTGCGAACTCGCCTGAAGTCGTCGTGGTGACGGCTGCTGAGGCTTCTCGGAAAAGAAAAAGGCCTGAGGATCCGAGCAGCGAGACTTTCGAGGAAGAGGGTTTGGTGCCTAGTGTGATAGACCGTTGTTTCGATGCCCTGGGGTTTATCGATCAACACTTGATGCCTGGTACGAAGCCGTTTTTTGATGGCTGCGATGTTTCGTTCCAGGCCAAGTCGGTGTATCGTGCCCTCCTTCGGTCTGCTGTCGTTGTTCGGAAGGCTGAGCCCATGATGGCTCAAGTTGGCTTGTTGGATAAGAAACTCCTCCATTCTCAGGCTGAGATGGTTAAGCTGAAGGAGAAGCTTGAGGCTGCCGAGATTGCGAGGGAGAAGGCAGTGAAGTCTTCTGAGGAAGCCGGGGCAGAAATTCTCTGGCTTTCCGAGGTCGAGACTTCACTTCTTTCCCAACTGGGTGAGGAGCGGCAAAAGGCTTCTAATGCAGGTTCCCAGGCTGCCGTGCTTCTCGGTGAGTTTGAGGCTCTGTAGGCCGAGGTTGCTGCCTTGAAGAGGGAGAAAACGGAGTTGCTGGCTGATGCCAAGGATGCGATTACTGCTACTGAGGAGACGATGAAGGCACAGGCTCTGGTGTTGGCTCCGGGTGTGGATGTGTCCGTGATGGGAGCGTTCAAGACCGTTTATGATGGCCAGATAGTCGACCTTGAGTAGCTTTAACTCTTGTAATTTTGCATTTTTGCTTTTAGACTTGGTTTGTATTTTGGATATTTTGGTTTGGCCATGGGCCGTGTAACCGTGACTTCGTAATTTCGGGTTTCGTTTAACGACTTTTTCGGCCGTTCGGGCCTCTTTTGTATATTCCGTTTGAAGCTATTTCATTTTTTGGTTTATTTCATTCCCTGTTTGGGATGAGCGGACCGTCGTGTGGTCGGATTTTCGTGGATATCCGTGTTATGGGCCTGGAGGGTGATCGGTCCTCCAGTCGTGGCCGTGATTTTGTTCCGTATTTGGGACATTTTAAAAAAAAATAAAGAATATAGGGATAGCCTTTGATGGAATTTTTATTGATGGGTGGCCCTCGTTAAAACCCTCCGTGTGTGGCAGGAAAGAGTACCCGGGATTGATACTTAAGCAAAATTAAAAAAGATTTTAAGATTCGTAAAAAATGGGAAGATAAGTGAGGAGAGGACGATAACCAAAAAGGGAAAGGGTGACCTAGGGAGGTCGGTCTAAGTGTAATATCGTCGTAAGTTGGCGGCGTTCCATGTTCTCAGGACTTCATTGCCGTTGAGCCGTTCGAGTTTGTATGCTCCCTTTCCGATTGTAGCCTTGATTCTGTATGGTCCTTCCCAGTTGGAGGTGAGTTTTCCCTCTCCTGGGGTCGGGAGACCAATGTCGTTTCGTCGTAGGACGAGGTCGTCAGTTGCAAATTCTCGCCGGATGACTCCATGGTTGTATCTTAGGCTGATTCTTTCTTTTAGGGCTAGCTCTCTGAGATGGGCTATGCTTCTTACTTCGTCAATGAGGTCTCGTTCTGCTTCCTCGTCGTTACCTCCGACTGTTTTTCTGGGGCTTGGGTCTCCGATCTCTACCGGGATGACCGCCTCCACCCCGTATGTTAATTGGAAAAGTGTTTCTCCCGTGGTCGTTTGAGGTGTGGTTCGGTATGACCATAGGACCGATCCGAGTTCGTCGGCCCATAGTCCTTTGGCTTCGTTGAGCCGCTTTTTGAGTCCTTTGACAATTATTTTGTTCGCGAATTCCACCTGACCGTTTGTTTGGGGGTGTTCTACTGAGCTGAAACGGTGAGATACACGTAGCTCTTCCAAAAATTCTCTGAACTTTTTGTCAGCAAATTGGGTTCCGTTGTCTGAGATAATGATCTCGGGGATCCCGAATCGGGTGATGATCTGTCGCCAGAGGAATTTTCGGCATTGGGTTGCCGTTATGGAGGCCAGGGGTTCGGCTTCGATCCATTCGGTATAGTAGTTTATGGCAACGATGAGGTACCTGAGTTGACCGGGTGCTGTAGGGAAGGGCCCGACGAGGTCAATCCCCCAGGTGCCGAATGGCCGTTCTGCCAATATGATGCTGAGCTGGTGTGGGGCGGCTTGGTGGATATTGGCGTGCCTTTGGCATTTGTCGCAGCTTTTAACTATTTGTATGGAATCCCGGATAACCGTGGGCCAGAAGTAGCCTGCCCTGATGACTTTTTGGGCTAATGTTTTGCCTCCGACGTGGTGGCCGCAGCAACCTTCGTGGATTTCGCGGAGTATGTACTCCGTGTTCTCAGGTTCGACGCATTTGAGCAGGGGTTGCGAGAATCCACGTTTGTATAGCTGTCCTACGACAACGGTATAGTTGGCGGCTTCCCTTTTTATTCGTTTTCCCTCTTTGGGATCCGGCGGCAGTGTTCTGTCAAGGAGGTACTGTAGGATAGGGTAGGTCCAAGATCCTTGGTTCGAGAGTGTCAGATGAGCGTTGGTTGTCGTTGACACAGAGGGTGACTTAACGACTTCCTGGATTAGCGATTTGTTACCGTGTCCTGGTTTGGTACTGGCTAGTTTGGAAAGTAGGTCTGCCCTGGCATTTTGTTCCCTAGGAACGTGCTGTATGGTAACGTGCTCGAATCCTTCTTTTAGTTTGTTTACCTTGGCGAAGTATTGTTAGAGTAGGGGATCTCGTGTCTGGTAGTCTCCATTAATTTGGGAGCTGACTACCTGTGAGTCGGTATTTACCTCTAGGACCTTAGCTCCGACTTCCCGGGCTAGGGCTAGGCCTGCCAAGAGGACCTCGTATTCTGCCTGGTTGTTTGAGAGTGGGAATTCGTATCGTACTGACTGTTCGATCACGACTCCGTTTTGGCTTTTGAGAATGACCCCGGCGCCTCCGGAAGTGATGTTCGAGGAGCCGTCAACGTGTAGCTTCCATGATTCGGGGGTGGAGTCTCCTGGTGTCATTTCGGCGATAAAGTCGGCCATGGCTTGTGCTTTGATCGCGTATCGGGGTTCGAACTTGATATCAAACTGGGATAGTTCGATGGACCATGCTAGCATTCTGCCCGCTAGGTCGGGTTTTTGTAGTACCTGCTAGACCGCTTGGTCGGTTCGGACCGTCACGGAATGAGCCTGGAAGTATTGTCGTAGGCGTCGGGAGGCTGTAAGGAGTGCGAAAGCCAGTTTTTCTAAGCGTGAGTAGCGAGCTTCCGCATCCTGTAAGACTCTGCTTATGAAGTATACGGGTTTTTGTTCTTTTTTCTCGTTTTCACAGATGAGCACTGCTGCGAGTGCCTCCTCCGTTATGGAGAGGTACAGGTAGAGTGTTTTTCCTGTCTGGGGTTTGGCGAGAATTGGTGGTTCCACTAAGACTCTCTTGAAATGTTAGAACGCTTCTTCGCATTCCGTCTCCCACTTGAAAGGGGCCCCTTTTTTCATTAGTTTGAAGAAAGGGATCGCTTTTTGAGCCGATGCCCCGAGAAAGCGTAATAATGCCGTCAATCGGCTGGTGAGCTTTTGGATGTCTTTAAGGTTTTTCGGGCTCGTCATTTCGAGGACGGCGCAACATTTCTCCGGGTTTGCTTCAACTCCGCGTTGCGTGATCATAAAGCTGAGGAACTTCCCTGCCTCCATTCCGAAGGCACATTTTGCCGGGTCGAGTCGCATTTAGTGCTTTCGTAGGGTGTTCATTATGACTTTGAGGTCGTTGGTGAGTTACTTGCCGGATTCGGTCTTGACGAGCATGTCGTCTATGTAGACTTCTAGTTTGCTTCCGGATAGGTTTTGAAATATCTTGTTGACAAGTCTTTGATAGGTGGCTCCAGCGTTTTTCAGGCCGAAGGGCATCACTGTGTAGCAGTATGTCCCGTCTGGGGTGATGAATGCTGTTTTTTCTTCTTCTGGTCGGTGCATCGGGATCTGGTTGTAGCCGGAATATGCGTCCATAAAGCTGAGGTATCGGTGGCCGGATGCGGCATCTACTAATCCGTCGATGTTTGGTAAAGCTGTAGCTTTTCCATGTCTCCTTCTGGTTCTAGCCTGGGTTGGTCGTCTTGGCGGGCATCCAGGTCGGCTAGGAATACCCCAGCCACATCTCGGGATTTCTTCCTTAGAGCTAGGCTGGTGTTGTCGTATTCGGCTGCGACCTCTCGGTCCCCATGGATGGTACCGACGGAGCCGTCGTCGGTTCTAAACTTCATGAGGAGGTATTTGGTAAAGATGACTGCAGAGAAGTCGTTGATTGTTTTTCTTCCGAGAATCACGTTATAGGCTGTGGAGTCTTTTAGGACTACAAATTCAGATAGGACTGTCTTCTTTTGGTTGCTTGTTCCTATGGTGATGGGAAGGGTGATTGAGCCGTCTGGTTTGAGAAAGTTGTCTCCGAGTCCCGTGACACCGTTGCGGTGTGTTTGGAGGTTGTCGTTGTGGAGCCCGAGTTTGTCGAAGGCTCCTCGGAAGAGGATGTTCGAGTCTGCCCCGGTGTCCACCAGTATCCTTCGTACTAGTCCTGTTCCGATTCTGGCTGAGATGACGAAAGGGGCATCTTCGGCCGAGGTCCCGTGTTGGCAATCCTCTGGTAAGAAGGTTATCGTCTTGTCGGCCGCAGTGGTTGGAGTTTGGTTTCTGACGGCCATTACTTTGAGATCTTTTTTCATTGTTAGTTTTGATTTGCTCGATACGTCCTTGCCTGTGATGACGTTTACTATGATGGTTGGGTCTTCCTCTGGGCTTTCCCTGGGGGGTTGCTTTTGAGTTCTCGAGTTATGCCCTTCTTTTTCCGGCGACCTGTCTCTTTCCATACGTCTTGGTTCTCTAATGATTTTGGCAAATTCTGGGAGTTTACCATCTTGTATGGCTTGCTCGAGGGCGTCTTTAAGGTCGAAATAATCTTGGGTTTTGTGACCGTAACCTCGGTGGTAGTCGCAATAGAGGGTTTTGCTGCCTCCCGTCCTTTCTTTGAGTTGTCGGGCTTTTGGAATGATGCATCGATCTGCTATTTGGTGGTATATCTCGTTAATTGGTGCTGTTAGGGGCGTGTAATTAGCGAATTTGCCTATTCTTGGTGGTCGGCTTGTATTTGTCCGTCTGGGATGGTCCTTTTGATTTTCTCTGGGTGGTGGGTTATGGCGAGAAGCCGAGTTGCCGTGTTGGGTGTTGCCGTACTGCCGTTTGTTAGCGGCGATGACATGGATGACTTCTTCGTCATTGATGTAATCTTTGGCGACGCTCTGGATCTCGTGCATGGTCCATACTGGTTTGGTGGTGAGGTGTTTGCGAAAATCTTCGTTCATGAGTCCGTTGGTTAGGCAAAGGCTTGCAACGGAATCTGTGAGTCCGTCGACCGTTAGGTATTCGTCGTTGAAGCGGTCGAGGTATTTCCTTGTGGATTCTTCTTGTTTTTGGGTGACCCCCAGCAAACTGATGGGGTGTTTGGCTTTAGCGATTCTAGTTGTGAACTGGGCCATGAACTTTTGAGTTATATCGTGGAAACTGGCTATGGATTCGTTTGGGAGGGCGTTGAACCATTTGATTGCTGGCCCCGCGAGAGTTACCAAGAAGGCTCTGCATCGGACCACGTCGGCCGCTCCTTCTAGGCTCATTCTGGCCTCGAAGGCTGTTAGATGTTCCTGGGGATCCTTGGTTCCGTCGTACTTCATGTCGGTAGGTTTGTCGAAGCCTTTGGGGAGTTTTGCTTTTAAGATTCTTTCTGTGAAGGGTGTAGCTCCCATTATTGTGTGGTCGTTTCTTGTGCGCTTGGTATTTCGGTACCTCTGATCTTCGTCTGAGTCGTGTTGACGACTTAGATCTCGGGAAGCGCTGCGGTTGTGTTTCTTGTTGTACCGCCGTTCCGGTGATTTCTCATGACCGTGGTCACGTGAGGCGCTGCTACCGTTTCTCCTATCGGGTCGTCGGGTTGGCGACCTGCTGCGGCGAGATCTTGATCTGGAAGTGGCCTAGCTTCCGTGTTCGTTGTTGTGTTTTTCTCTATTGGTCAGTTTGCCTTCGAGCTCCCGGACCCAGAGGCAGAGGTCCTGGATGATCTGCGCCACTTTGTCCCTAGCCTTCTCAGGATGTCGTTGGTCCGTGACGACGTGGTCGTTCGTGTGGTGGACAGTACTTGCTATTCTTGCTTGGTTCGTGACCTCCCGGTGTTCCGGGGTTGGGTGAAGCGGTCGGGAGTCATCCTAGCTTGAGGGGGTTTCCTCCAGGACGTCCCCCATCCGGCTCGGCTGGCGCAAGTTCCCCACAGACGGCGCCAATATACGAGATGTCTCTGATACGGGTTGAAAGGTGAATCGGGAACCTGCGGATCAAGGTCGGAGCCGGGTTGCTTGACTGGAACAATGGGGGGAGGTACCCGCAAAGACACTCTGACGTTCAAGTCAGAATGGATCTGAGAGGTATAAGGTGTGTGGAATGAATCAATACCTGGTGGGACTTGGGTCCTCAATTTATAGGTGTTGGTAAGTATCTTATCTTATCTTATCTTATCTTATTTGGCTAAGATAAGGGAGATGTTTGAATTCGAAAGTCGGTTAGGAGCTCTAGAGGGCCGGTTTTGGGCCTTCTAGGAGAGAGAGGCGGGTACTAAAGTTTGTTATATTTGAAAGTGACTTACTTATTTCGGCAAGTTGCTTCCAATGAACGAATGGCTTGGCGGAGATTGTTTCTTGACCGGAAAATAATCTTATTGAGTAAGCCCCGTGATAATTGTTTGCCTTCTTTCTCTCCGATATGTTCCAAAATCCGAAGAATCTGTTTTAATTTTAGTTCATCCAAATTAAGCATTGAAAGAATGCACAGGACTTACTTTAATTCGAAGGTATAATAAATAAAGTAATTAAAAAGAGGTAGAAACTCATGTGCAATTAATTTTATTTGAAGTTAATAGTTGAAAATCATTAAATGATTTAATAGATTTGCTTAAATTATTTTTTAATAATTCTCAACTATTAACTTTACATAAAGTTAACTGTACCTAAATTTTCATTTAAAAAAAAATAGTAATAGTGGTGAGGGGTAACCTCTTGGGATGAAGGTGGAGAAAGGCGGAGAGTGGTGCAAAGTAGTTTAATAGGGTGGAGCTTAGATTCGTCGGAACAACAAAAGAACACCTTATTACATCCTTTATACTTTTCTAGTTGCCACTTAATATACAACAACGATTCTATTGATAGCTTTTCCGCCTCATACAATACGATTGCTGCACTCTCACAAAAATATATGTACTAGTTAGAACTTATTAATTAATAATAGGCTATATAACGTGTACATACAAAATTAATCATTAAAATAATTATTTATATAGAATAAAGTATGTTTTTTATCTTTAATATTCTCAAAAAGTTTTTAAAATATCTTTAACGTTTAATTCGTTTTAATTTTATCTTTAACATTTTTAATAAGTTTTTAATTTTATTTTTACTATCAAAATTTTTTTACATCTAAAATCCATTCATCATCACTATCATTTCTCTCTTTTTTGAACCATTCTCCTCTCTCTTTTAAATATCCTCTTTCCAAACCTCGATTGTCACACAACAACAACACCACCACCACCAAACTCCTGCCTTCTTCAACGGGTCTCTGATTTCAGTGGCAAATCTTTTCCATAGCCTCTTTTTCACGCTATGGTATCTAACTTCCTTTAACATTAGTGTTTCGGAGATTACCTGAAACGGTGATTTGGGTTTGGACACGAGGTCCAGACTCCTTCTGAGGCAGCATCCAACTTGTTCTTGTACCGAGGTGCCACCATCCGAGTTCCTCGTGAGGAGGTAGAGGGTGGTACTTACAAGAGACTCTGATACTTAAGTTAGTAAGGACTTTAGGCGGCTTTTAGTATATTAAAACATGATTATACCTGAGGGGTGTCAGTGTATTTATAGTAGAGTCGATAACCACTTTTTTGGAGTAGTTCTACCTTTGTTGATGGATGACCATTCCCTTTATCTTGAGAGTTTGTTGGAATCTATCTTTAAGTGGAGATAGAGATAGTAGGAGAGATCAGGAAGGTAGTTACTTATTTTAGATGAGTAAAGTTGGACCTTTCTTGCCACAAGAGGTCGGGTAAGTTGAGACGTCATCCTTTTTGGATGGACCTTTTATCCTTATTGGATCTGACTTTGTCGTGGGTCAGGGTATGAACAACTAGTATCAGCTTTGATCCATTTACCTCCGCCGCCGCAACCGCCGTCGTGTGTTTCAAAGCCGCAACTCCACCCTCTTCCCATGGCGATGGCTTTGGATTTCAATAAAAATGAGTAATTTGGTGGTGGTGGCGGTGGTGTGTGACAATGGCGGTGCCCTACTTTATTAGTTACAGAGACCACGAAAAAAGTGTGGCAAGACACGGCAAAGGAAATCCCAAAGTGGCGCTCCACGGCGTCGTTGAAAACACCATGGGCTAGTCGGAAATGGCGACGCCATGGGCGCAATTGGAGGCGATTTGTATAACATCCTTAGTTTTAGCACCTCATGATCATACCAAAAACTCAGGGGTTACTTACCTTTAAACCTTTTATTTTATACTATCTTTATTCAATATTAAGCCTTCGTGAATATGAACCAAAACTTTAATTAAGAAAACGAAAGGAGACTTTATTTTAAATCACTTAATCACAAGAGTATATATATTCACATAGCTTTATACACATAGACTTATTTCAAGATTCTCAAATACAAGTCCTATCCTCTCTAAAAATGAAAAGAATAAACGACGAGGGAAAAATAAAATCTAACAACTCAACTCGTAAACATAATCTTCTACGCTCCTGTAGCTCTGCACTAATTCTTCGCACCTGTAGCTAAAAGGGGGTGGAAATAGGGGGTAAGAACTGGGAAGTTCTTAGTAAAATCGGGGTTAGGAGTTAAGTTCATTTTATATATACTTGGTCAACAATAACAGTCAACAAGGTACCATCCAATTCAATAATTATAGAATACAGAATTCAAACAGTCATGTAGCACACCCACAATCACAGAAAACACACTCACAAATAAATATGCACAAACAAGTATGATGCATGTCTATCCCTAGTGTAGATAATGAGCTCATCTGTCAGTTTCGACTCGCTCCCGACGTAACTCAACAACCTTTGTCTGAGTTTAGTTTTCAGTGCCATAACCTCTGTAAGCAACATCTGTCTTATAGGTGCAACCCTCTTGAGCCGATGTATGCAAACATAACTTCTGTAAGCAACCTCAGTCTTACAGGTGAGGTTCTCTCTAGCCAATGTATGTATCAATAACCTCTGTAAGCAACCTCTGTCTTACAGGTCCGACCATCCCCTGGATTGGCCGATGTATCTCTAGAAGCAAATCTTAATGGACTCACCACCATATCTCTGCTCATTTTCAGCAAGTACACAATCATCTCAGCTCGTTCTCAATGCCAAACAATATCTCTGCTTATCTCCTTTTCTTTTCGTTTTTTCTTTCTTTTTTTTTCTTTTTTGTTCTCTACCCTCCTTTAGCAGGGATTCTTTTAGGTTCTTTTAATTTTTGCTCTCTTCTCTCCTGTGGCAGGGGTTTCTTTAGTTAATATATTCTTTTATTCATTCTCTCTGCTCTCCTGTGACAGAGGTTCTTTAGATTCTTTTAATATTTGCTCTCTGCTCTCCTATGGCAGAGGTTCTTTAATATTTTTCTTTCCTTTTTCTTTTCTTTCTTCTTCTTCTTCTTCTTTCCTATCATTCCATAATATAATTTATCTTCGCATTATTCCCTCGCCTTTCCCTAAATGTCTTATGAAAAAGAATTATATAGTACTTTAATTAAGTCTGCGTTTTCTAAAACTTTTAAAATCACTCTATTTGCTCTTCTCTAAATTATAATATTATTAATAATATCTCTACTAATTAATATTCGTAATAAAATATTAACAATAATATAAATAGAATAATTTAAAAGTAAATATATATATATATACAAACTTTTTAATATTCTATTTTTAACCTTAATATTTTATAAAATTATATTTGAAACTCTCACTTATTTTCATATTTATAAAAATAATCCTGAACTTTTATAAAATACCCATTTTTATCCCTCGTACTTTATTTATTACCCAAAAATACCCGAAATTTATATAATTACAAATTGTACCTCGATTTTTATATACAAATACAATGTTACACTTAAAAGAGAAGGTTTAAATATTAATCTTCCTCTTATACCAAAACTAAAACCCTTAGCCCTTTTCTTTCAAAATATTACTTGTATTTTAATCCGTTTTCGAGTCTTTCGGTTACCGATTTTTCTCAACTTTTAATTTAATCTTTCAACCACCAAATCTCATTAATTTCCTCAAAATACCACATCACAATAGTCCCAAAACTATTAAAACAACCGCAGCTGAGCTGCTCCTCATAGTCAAACCAACAAATCAGAAGAAATAACAATAATTCAACATAAACTCATTCAAACTCAAACAATAATCAACCAAATCAACATTCACTTATCAAATTCATATTTAATTATTATAAAGTTACCAAACTCTACCTCCGTATAGAAATCATAATAACAGAAACTCCGGAGAAGCTTTCAGACCGAGCTGCTGAAGAAGAAAACGTCAGAAATCGTCCGTGCCTCCTACGGGAGAATTCCGACCTCTTCGCTTGGAAGGTTGCCGACATGCCTGATATAGACCTCGAACTCATGACGCACAAGCTGGCGGTTTAGCCCGGGTCTCGACCTGTTCAACAAAGACGTCGTAAGCTCGGACCAGAGCGAGCTCAAGTGGTCGAAGAACAAGTTCAAGCTCTACTTGAAGCCGGATTCATTAGGCAAGTCAAGTATCCGACATGGTTAGCAAATGCGGTACTGGTAAAAAAGCAAAATGAGAACTGGAGGATGTGTGTCGATTATACCGACCTCAACAAAGCCTGTTCAAAGGACCCATATCCCCTGCCCAATATTGATGCTTTGGTGGATTCCTCTTCAGGATACCAATACCTATCATTCATGGATGCCTACTCGAGATACAATCAAATCTCGATGTACAAAGTCGGACCAGGAGAAAACATCATTCATCACCCCCAGAGTAAATTATTGCTACATGATCATGTCATTTGGATTAAAAAATACAAGAACCACGTTATCAAATGTTGATGAACAAGATGTTCGCACCTCACCTCAGAAACTTATGGAGGTATATGTGGATGACATGTTAGTAAAAACCAAGGATGAGGTCAGTCTCTTGTCTGAACTCTCACAAGTCTTCGGCACCATAAGTAGACATGAGATGAGACTAAATTCCACCAAATGCACCTTTGCAGTAAAAGCAGGAAAATTCTTGGGATTTATGCTCACACAAAGGGAAATTGAGGCTAACCTGGACAAGTGTAGATCAATCTTATAGATGAGGAGTCCAACTTGTTTAAAAGAAGTCCAATAGTTGAATGGTTGACTTATAGCTTTGTCAATATTTTTGGCAGGATCAGCCTTGAGATCCTTGCCATTTTTTTCACTACTTAGAAAAGGATGTCAATTTGAATGAACTTCTGAATGTGAAGAAGCCTTTCAAAAATTCAAGAATTTCTTAAGTCAACCCCCATCCTTACCCAGCTCAAAACGGGAGAAGAGCTGGTGTTCTACCTAGCTATCGCTGAGAAGGCAGTAGCGTCAGCACTGATATGAGAAGATGAGATCGGGAAGCATTCCATTTATTTCAGAAACAAAGTCTTACAAGGGCCAGAATTAAGGTAACCAAAAATAGAGAAATTTGCATACGCCTTAATTGTGGTATCTAGGAGACTTCGACCTTACTTCCAGGCACACATACCATAAGAGTCTGGATGAATCAACCCATGAAGCAGATACTCCAGAAGGCAGACATAGTTGGCCGGATGGTACAATGGGCTATAGAGCTATCCGAGTTCGACCTAAGATATGAAATTTGGGTAACCATTAAAGCTCAATGCCTCACCGACTTTATAGCAGAATATACAGGCAATAAGACTAAAGCTTTCATGACCTGGAACCTCTATGTAGATGGGTCTTCTAATAAGGTCGGAAGTGGTGCGGGCATCATACTGGTCAATGAAAAGGGAACTCAAATAGAGGTTTTCTTGATATTTGAATTCCCTGCTTCCAACAACCAGGCTGAATATGAAGCCCTGATTGCAGGACTGAAACTCGTTAAAGAAGTTGGGGCGACTAAAGTAGTAGTCTTTAGTGATTCTCAGATAGCAACATAACAAATCAATGGAGACTACCAAGCAAAGGATCCTAATATGAAGAGATACTTAGAGAAAACGCTTGAGCATCTTCAACAATTTAGTGATACTGAGGTCCGACACATAACTCAGAAGCTTAATAGCAGAGCAAATGCCCTTTCTAAATTGGCAAGTACCAAACTAGGGGAAAATAACAAAAGTCTAATATAAGAAACCCTCAAGGAGTCCTCCGTTATCAAGGCAGATAACAAATCGGACATTCTGCCTATCTCCTACTTAAACCTCAGTTGGATAGCTCCCTTTATTGAATATTTAAAATTCGACATCCTTCCCGAGGAATAGAAAAAAGCCAAGAGAATTCGGAAGGAAGCACAAAACTACACTCTGGTACAAAATGTCCTTTATAGAAGGAAAATATCAACTCCTTTATTGAAATGTGTTCCGACTTGTAGAACTGAAGAAGTCTTGGAGGAAGTACATAATGGCATCTACGGAAGCCATCTCAGAGCACGATCTCTAGCTAGAAAAGTTATCCGAGCTAGATTCTTCTGGCCGGCCTTGCAAAAGGATGCGACCGACTTTGTTAGAAAGTGTCTGCCTTGCCAGATGCATGCCAACTTCCACGTTGCTCCCCCCGAAGAGCTCATTAACGTAACCTCTCCATGGCCTTTTGCGAGATGGGGGTTAGACCTACTCGGACCCTTTTCCCAAGCCCCTGGACAGGTTAAATACCTCATTGTAGGAGTGAATTACTTCACCAAGTGGATCAAAGCAGAACCACTAGCTACTATCATAGCTCAAAAAAGTTGAAAATTCCTACACAAGAATATCATTACTCAATTCGGAGTCCCTCACTCCATTACCCCGGATAATGGTACACAATTCACCAACTCTAATTTCAGGAATTTCGTAGCAAGTATAAAGGTCAAGCATCAATTCACATCGGTAGAACATCCCCAAGCTAATGGATAAGCTAAAGCAGCTAATAAATTTATATTAGTTGGATTAAAGAAAAGGCTGCAGGATGCAAAAGGAGCTCTTGCAAGTACTGTGGGCTTATCGAATAACACCTCATTCTATGACTAAAGAAACACCCTTCTGACTTGCATACAGGATATAAGCCATGATCCCAATAGAAGTCAATGAACAAAGTCTAAGGGTAAGATTTTATGATGAGGTCAGAAAATTTCAAGCCCAAAAAGAAGAACTTGAACTTCTCCCAGAAGTCCGAGAACAAGCCTTGATAAGAGAAGTAGTGCTGAAGCAAAGGATGTATGCCAGATATAATAAAAAGGTCATACGAAGAAGCTTCACCACAAGCAACCTGGTCCTGATAAAAAAAATGACATTGGAGTAAACAGGTCGGGCGAAGGAAAGCTCGCTGCCAATTGGAAGGGACCTTTTAAGGTAACCGAAGTCTTGGGGAAAAAGTGTCCAACTTGAACGGAGCTGAGCTCCCAAGGTTGTGGCACGCATGTAACATGAAGAGATATTAAAGCTAGAAGCGCACCTCGCTCCCTAATGTACTCTTTTTCCCGACTTCACAGTTTTTTCCGAGAAGGGTTTTTCTGAAGGGGGTTTTAATGAGGCATCAAAGTGGGAACTAGGGACAACAAAGTTATCCCTTGGTAGCAAAGCATTTTTGTAAATTACATTTCATCAATAATAATGTCTCTTTCTATTTATTCCATTACTATTTCCTACGATACGCGTTGACTTAAGCTCAAAAAAGCGCGAAAATCTGTTGCCCGACCTACATGGTCGGCAAGATAAAGTGACGAGGTACAAGTCGGTGTAAAAATGTTATATATAACTATCATATAAATTTGAAATAAAAACGACTTATAAGTAGGAAAGCATTCGAGCAGAATAAAATGTATCGCAAAAATAACTTAAGATGTAAAAATGATTCAATAACAAAAGAAATTGGTCATTCGCACTAAGTAATGGAAAAAACCCTTCTTTAAAATTCCTAAGGTCAAGGATACTTATTAAAGGCTTTCACCATAGCCTCACTAACAGCTCATTAGCAGACGAGTTGTCCGACTTATACTATGAAAGCAAGCATAGTAAAATCCTAAGATAAAAGGAAAGCTCAAATATATAGAAATGCTTTCAAGGTAATTATAACTACTACAAAGCAAGAGGAAAATTGTCCAGTCCTACCAAAAAAGGACTAATATCCACAAATAACAGTAAATGCCAAAGTTATTAAGGTCCTTTATAAAGGACTAGAGTCAACAAAAGCATACAACATTGCAAAAGAAAAACATAAAGAAATGTTCATAAAAAGGTCCCACAAGCCGGGCCTAACCAAAGTGCTAAACAGGGCCCATGAGAGGATTTTGGTCTTTAGCTGCAGAAGAGTTGGGTTCAGTGGAGGAAGTGGGAGGATCTCCTCGGTTGGGGTGACTTCTTGCTGAGAGGAAGAAGTCGGAAGGTTCTTATCGGAGGCAACGACTTTTTGAGGAGGAGACTCAACCAAGTGTTGTCCAGCAGTCTTGAGCTCGGAGTCAGTAGGATGGCAAGGTGGAGAGACAATCCTCCCGTCGACTATGATTTTTTCAAGATTAAGAGGAGACAAGTCCAAGTCGGGAGCAATAACCTGAACTTGTCTCTTCAGAATCTCAAACACCTCTTATGAGCCCTCAGCAACCGACTCCTCCAAATTAACATAATCTTCTGTAAGTTGCTCCACTTTCTTATTCAACTCTAAATTCTCCCCAAAAATTTGGACATAATTCTCCTCAGCTTTCTTCAATAACCCTTCAGCCAGAGCACAGGAAGCCAAAGATTGTCTTTCTCGATCACGAGCTTTAAAAAGCTCGGCTTCCAGACTTATCTTCTCTTCCTCCAAACCCTTCTCGGCCTCCAAAGAATGCTGAGTTGCATTCAAGGGAGTCCTCTCCAACTCTTTCAATAAGGTGGAGCATACCCCAATAGTACAGATCCTCCCTCGGATCAAAACTTGAGGTGGTTTTTGATAGAAACATCATCCATAGCAATGGAGCTCTGGGGAAGGATGTGTTTCTCACAAAACTTTATCCCATCAAACCCAGTATCATAAACATTGGAGGCACTGGGTTTCGAAGTCTTCCTTTTCTTAGAGCTCGGTTCCAAGAAGGGAGGAACAGGTGGAGTAAGGACCAAAGGAGGATCTGACTTACCATTCTCTTGAACCTAAGCAGCCCAAGCTCGGGAGTTCCTCTTGGCCTCCTGGACTTTTTGGTAAGCCTTGGAACCATTTTTCATTTTTTTTGCAAAAAAAAAAAAGAATAAGAGATATCAACAAACAAGTCAGAAAAACGAGCAGTTGTCTGTAAATAATAGTAAAGAACTAGCTCGGTACGAATATAACTCAGTGTTCCGAGAAGAAACTTCTTTGTGTCAAGGTTTAGAGCCCGTTCCCAAGCCTCGCGAAAGAACTCAACTACTGCCTCCTGGACTTCGTCCAAGTCTACCAAATTATATTTTTCAACAGGGGCCGCCTCTACCCAATATAACTGGAAGCGGGGCTCATCATTTTCATTAAAAAAGAAGGGGTGGTGCCCCTCAATAGCACGGACTTTAAAAAAGAAGTTCTTAAAATCATGGAACAACTTATCAAAAATTAAAAACACCTTCCAACTTTGGATAGCTCGGAAGGAGACCCATGGTTGTTTATTCTGTTTATTCGAAGCACTAAAGGGCTTCGTTAGGTGGAAAAGGTAAAAAAAGATTTTCAAAGAAATCGGGAATCCGAGTTCACGACTAACGAGTTGATAAATTTTAAGAAATGTCTAAGAATTTGGATGGATTTAGGAAGGAGCCACTCTACAATGGGACAATACTTCTATCTCAAAATCAGAAAAAGGGATCATAACCCCAAGTCGTGTAAATAGACAGTCGTACATAAAAATCAAATGGGTTCCGACCTAACAACTCCCCTAAAACAAACTCGATCTTCAGGGTCAGGGGCTGCTATTTCATATTTTGCCTTATCCTCGCCAGAACTACAAATCCTATGGTGTTTACAGAGTTCCTTTACAAAGACACTATCAACTATGGGATTAGAACAAAGAACTGAAGAATTTACCCATTTCAATAAAGCTTTAGGAACTTTGGAAGACATTTTTGAGGGGATTGAAAGAGACATATAGACGAGTATACCTACATTAAACAAAAGAAAGCATTACAACAAATCTGAAACCAAGCAAACTTTCTTTGGTAAAAAGGTACAACCAACAACCACAAAGAAACAATCTTTGAAAAAACGGAGTAATCTTAGGGGTATCCTAACACACATGGGAAAACACAGCAGTGACACGACAGCAAAAGAACACTAAAGCTACATTAGCCCCCTAAAACTATCAATAGACATAGGTTCTTCAACCTAGAAATCGCATTCCGATAATGAATTCTAAAGCAGTGGAAACACTACAAAGCCAGAGAAAAAAGCTAAAGGAGAAGGGGATATTGATGACTTGCATCATCTACCTCTTTATCCCATCTAAAAGGACCATAAAAAGAGTGTAATCTCATTCAATCAATGAAATTTCATGAGTAAATGGTGAATATTATGGTACATTGCTTTGAAATGAGTTTTGTTTGAATTCTAGGTGAAAAGAGCAACAAAAGAAGAAGGAAACAAGAAAAATGTGCTGGGCGTGCCACTTGGTGCAAACGCCAGCAAAATTCAATGGGCGTGGCACGCCAGCTAATGGGCGTGGCACGCCAGTTGACAACTCCAGAGAAGCAAAGAGAAAGAGGTTATATGGGTATGGCACACCAGCTAATGAGCATGGCATGCCAGTTGACAATTCCAGATGAGAACCCTTGGAGCTTTACTATGGGCGTGGAACGCTAGGGCCAGGCGTGGCACTCCAATTATATATTCCAGAGAGCATATTTGAAGGCACACAAGGGGGCGTGGCACGCCAGGCTGGGCGTGGCACGCCAACACCATTATGTACAATGGGCGTGCCACTTGAGGTCGAAGGCGTGGCACGCCAGTTCATTGTTCCAGAGAAGGGAGTTGAAGGTTCAACAATGGACGTGCCACTTGGGCTCAAAGACATGGCACGCCAACCTTATTAGTGTCTTGGGTGTGCCACTTGGGTTCTAAGCGTGGCACGCCAAGCTTGAAGAAGCCTAACACCAAAATGGACATTCCACTTGAGCTTGAAGGCGTGGCACGCCAGTATAACTAAGCAAAGAGGAATAAAAGGTTAAGCAAACTGGGCGTGCCACTTGGGTTCGAAGGCGTGGCACGCCAACCTTGCTCAAGTCTGGGGCGTGCCACTTGAGTTCTAGGCGTGGCATGCCAAGCTTGAAGAGTTCAAATACCAACAGTGGGCATGCCACTTGAGATCAAAGGCGTGGCACGCCAGTTCATTAATCCAGAAAGGGAGGATACAACTCTAACACTGGGCGTGCCACTTGAGCTCGAAGGCGTGGCACGCCAGCAGAAGCTTACAAGGAAAAAGAAGACTGGGCGTGCCACTTGGGACTTTAGGCATGGCACACTAAAACTAGATGACCATGGGCATGCCACTTGAATGCTGGGCGTGGCTCGCCAGTTTACTGGACTAGAGGGACTTATTCATGCATCATCAAGGGCATGGCACGCCAGCTACAGGGCATGGAACGCCAGCATTAATTTCCAGAGAAGGAGGATGAAGTATTTACTATGGGCGTGGCACACCAAACATGTGCGCGCCACGCCAGTTCAAGATTCTAGAGAGGAAGAAAGAAGGAAAGACCTTGGGGGTGCCACTTGAGCTCGAAGGCGTGGCACGTAAGGTTAGCTGGACAAAGGAGGCGTGCCACTTGAAGCCAGGCATGGCGCGCCAAGCCAAGCTGAAGAGCTAGGCGTGGCACGCCACTCAAACGCCAGTCACATGCCAGGCATATGGGTCATTTCTATTAGTTTTTCCTTTTTTTTTCAATTGTAATTTTCTTTTCTCTTTTGAACTTTTTAATTCTAGTGATAAGAGTAGTATATATACCCCATTGAGAGTGCTAAAAAGGGGATTGGCTAGTTTGTTTGGAATTGAGAGTTAGTTTTACTTTCAGTTTTACACTTCACTTCATCTCTCCATCTCCTGTATTTTTCTCTAAGCTATAAGTAACTAAACTCCATCTCATTGGGAGAGGGAGCTCTGTTGTACTTGATGGATTAATGATAGTGAATTTCTTCTTCTCTTCATCTTCTCTTTGATTTGTTAGAATGAAATTTGTTCTTCATGCTAGTGTTCAATCATCTTGGGAAAGAGGTTGAATGCAAAATGGGTTTCATGGGAACCTTGGAAAAGGAAACATGAAACCATGGTTGAAATTTCTTCTCACACTTTAGTAGATCTGGGTTTTGGGATTGGATATGGTGACATTAAATCTACCCACTATTTGGATCTATGAGGATGTGTGGTATAATCAGGGACCAAGCATAGCTCTCTTCATGAGCAATTAGACCAAGAAATTGGCTGATTATCAAGATTTGAGAGATTTAATCACCATGGGATTGGGGTTCAGTCAATCATGATTGCCAAGAGGTCAATGAGTTGCATGATTGAAGAAGACATTATCTAGATCTAATCCAAAGGGAGCAACATCTCCTAATTTTAATGAATTTTCCCTATTCTTATCTTCCATATTCCCTATAGCTTTCTTTAATTTCTATCATTACCCAATCCCCATTTACTATTCAGTCATTTAAGTTCCAGTACTTTACATTCTTGCCATTTACTTTTTTGCACTTTATTGCTTTCCTTTACTTTTAAGTCATTTACATTTCTGTTAATTTAGAATTCTGCACTCAACAATCTCTATTGCTTTGCTTGACTAATTCATCCATTGACTAAAGTTTCTCAATCTACCAATCTCTGTGGGATTCGACCCCACTCCTAGTGGGTTATTACTTGACGATACTTCGGTGTGCTTGCCAAGGAACAGATTCATTATATAGTGAGTGAATTCCGGTCATCAAGTTTTATGGCGCCGTTACTGGAAATTGGTTTGAGATTGACAATGACTAAATTGATGGGTTTTTAGATTAAGCAATTTTATTTACCTTGCTAATTCCTTTAATTTCAGTTTCTTATTTTCTTATTTTCCTTTAGCATTTGAGTTTCCGGCTGATTCATTGTATACATTTCTATTTTAGTATACTAACCCACTAATTGTTTGATCAATTGCATCCCTCAATCTAACTATAAGTCTTAACAAGAGTGATTCCTTCACTTTTCTTTTGCTTGCTTGTTGCTGAATGCATGACAGGTAGAAGAAGGAGAACTTTATCCTCTTTTGATAGTGAACCTGAGAGGACCTTCCTTAGACTAAAGAGAAAAGCAAGAGGTAAAAGAATAGTTGGAGAGAAAGTAGTGGAGGAAGATCTAGACGTTACTATGGAGGAGGAAATACATAATCATGTTGGGGAAGGTGCTGGTAACCATGTTGGGCAGGAAAGAAGAGTTCTAAGCTCTTACATCAACCCAAACCTAGGAAATTGTGGAAGCAGCATTCTAAAACCAACCATTCATGTCAACAATTTCGAGTTAAAGCCTCAACTCATCACCCTTGTTCAAAATAATTGTTCATTTGGAGGAAGTGTACAGGAAGATCCTAACCAACACCTAACCATATTTTTGAGAATTTGTGATATAGTGAAGGCTAATGGTGTTCACCCGGACACCTATAAGTTGCTGTTGTTCCCTTTCTCTCTCAGGGATAAGGCATCAAAGTGGTTGGAATCATTTCCTAAGGAAAGTTTGACAACTTGGGAAGAAGTAGTGAACAAGTTCTTGGCAAGATTCTACCCTCCCCAAAGAGTTAACAGATTGAGAATTGAGGTGCAAACCTTTAGACAACAATATGGGGAAACTCTCTATGAGGCATGGGAGAGATACAAGGAATTGACAAGAAAATGCCCTCCGGACATGTTCAATGAATGGGTACAACTGCACATTTTCTATGAAGGATTGACACAAGAATCAAAGAAGGCTTTAGATCACTCTTCAGGAGGCTCTCTCAACAAGAAGAAGACAATTGAAGAGGCCATAGACATCATAGAAACTGTGGCCAACAATGAGTGTTTCTATACCTCCAATAGAAACCCAAAAAGGGGAGTAATGGAGCTCAACTCTGTGGATGCTCTACTGGCTCAAAACAAGGTAATCACAGCTCAACTAGCAGCTCTAACAAAGCAAATGGAGAAGAATCAAGTTTCAACTATTCATGCTCAAGCATTTATGCAAGAAGAAGATAACCCAGAAGTTGAACGTGAGTGGGAGCAAGCCAACTATGTGAACAATCCCTCCAGACCTCCACATGACCTCAATGCCAAAACATACAACCTAGGTTGGAAGAACCACCCAAATTTTGGGTAGAAAAACCAACAAAACCACAACCAAGATCATAAACCATACTACTTTAACCAATACAATAACCCCAGTCATCAATCAAGCAACCATAGATCTTACCACAATTCACATAATGCCCTCTACCAATCCAACCAACAACCAAACAACAACTATTCTCAAGATGTATCACCCTCAGTCCCACAACCATATGATAATAGCAACAACTTTGCAAGATTAGAGGCTGCGATGTCACAATTGGCAGGGAGTATTGCCACTGTTGCAAAGAGACAATTGCAAGTTGAAAAAAAGATAGGTGTAATCCAAGAGAAGGCTAGATCCAACATAAGGAACCAAGGGACAACAATTTCAAAACTGGAATCACAACTAGGGAGCTTATCCAAACAGATACAAATGCCTACACATACATTTTTCAGTGATACCATGGCCAACCCAAGAGGGGAATGCAAGGCCATCACACTAAGAAGCGGGAAGGTGGTAGAGGAGATTTCCTCAAACCATAAGTTGCAAGAAAAAGAAGCTGCAAATGACTCAGAAACTAAGAAGGAAGAAGAGACACCTAATCCAGCTCCACCAAAGCAAGTTTTAAAACCCTATGTACCAAAAGCACCCTACCCACAAAGGCTGAGAAATGATAGGAAAGACAGCCAGTTTTCCTGGTTCTTGGAGATCTTTAAGAAGCTTCAAATTAACATACCTTTTGCTGAGGCATTAGAGAAAATGCCACTCTATGCCAAGTTTCTAAAGGAGCTCATGACAAGGAAAAGAAACTGGGTAGAAAAGGAAAATGTAGTCCTCACAGAGGAATGTAGTGCCATCATACAAAAGAAGCTTCCTCAAAAGATGAAAGATCCTGGGAGCTTCCAAATCCCCTGCATCATAGGGGATATTAGCATTGAAAAGGCACTATGTGATCTAGGGGCCAGCATCAATCTTATGTCCTTAGCCATGATGAAAAGAATGAGGATTGAAGAGGCTAAAACAACAAGAATGGCTCTTCAATTAGCTAATAGAACATTCAAATTTCCTCATGGGGTGGTGGAAGACTTGTTGGTGTAAGTGAGAGAATTCATCTTTCCAGCTGATTTTGTTGTGCTTGATATGGAGGAAGAGGCTAACACATCAATCATATTAGGAAGACCATTTCTAGCTACTGCTGGGGCCATAATTGATGTACAAAAGGAAGATTTAGTCTTAAGACTGCATGAAGAAAAGATGGTGTTCAATGTTTTCAAAGCAACGAGCTACCCAAAGGAATTCATTGGTGAATGCATGATGGTAGACACAATGGAGAAGCTAGTTCAAGGAGTCCTAGAAGAGGAACAATGTGAAGAAGCAATGGAGCAAGATCAACAAGCATCAGATGGTGAACTACCACAAGAAATCATAGAAGGCTCAATCATGCTAGACAAGACAAGCAAGAAGGAAGTGGAAGAACCAAAATTGGAGTTGAAGACCCTGCCTCCAAACTTGAAGTATGCCTACTTGGGTGACAATAACACATATCCAGTCATTATTAATTCAAGCTTGAGTGAGGGACAAGAAGAGGAGCTCATCAATGTACAGAGACAACACAAGGATCCCATAGGATGGACACTTTCAGATTTAAAGGGGATTAGTCCTTCAATGTGCATGCATAAAATCCTTCTTGAGGAAGGTGCCAAGCCCTTAAGAAAACCACAAAGAAGATTAAATCCAACAATGAATGAAGTGGTTCAAAAAGAAGTGCTGAAGTTGTGGCAAGCAGGGGTGATCTATCCAATCTCAGACAGCCCTTGGGTGAGCCCAGTACAAGTAATCCCCAAGAAGGGAGGGATCACTGTTGTACCAAATTAAATAAATGAATTGATACCAACAATAACAGTGACTGGATGGTGCATGTGCATAGATTATAGGAAGCTCAATGAAGCCACAAGGAAGGATCACTTCCCTCTACCCTTCATGGATCAAATGTTAGAAAGCGTAGCTGGACATGAATACTACTGTTTCTTGGATGGATACTCAAGCTACAATCAGATTGTAGTAGACCCTAAAGACCAAGAGAAGACTTCCTTTACTTATCCTTACAGTATCTTTGCATATAGAAGAATGCCCTTTGGATTGTGCAATGCACCTGCCACATTCCAAAGGTGCATGCTATCTATATTCTCAGACATGATTGAAAGGTTTATTGAAGTTTTCATGGATGATTTTTCTGTATTTGGTGATTCATTTTCTAAGTGCTTACACCATCTTGCCTTGGTACTAAAAAGATGGCAAGAGACCAACCTAGTTTTGAACTGGAAAAAGTGTCACTTCATAGTCACCAAAGGGGTGGTCCTTGGCCACAAAATCTCTATAAAAGGTATAGAGGTGGACAGGTCCAAGGTGGAAGTGATTGAAAAATTACCCCCACCTTGCAATGTCAAAGTAATTAGAAGTTTCTTGGGGCATGCTGGGTTTTATAGAAGGTTCATTAGGGACTTTTCAAATATTTCCAAACCTTTAAGTAACTTGCTTGTCTTTAAGGTATCTTTCATCTTTGATAGAGAATGTATGCAAGCCTTTGATGAGTTAAAAAGTAGGATCTCCTCTGCACCTATTATAGGACCACCTAGCTAGGATCTACCTTTTGAACTGATGTGTGATGCATCAGATTTTGCTATTGGTGCTGTTCTAGGACAAAGGAGAGACAAGCTAGTACATGTCATCTATTATGCTAGCAAGGTTCTTAATGAGACTCAAAGGAACTACAACACCACAGAGAAGGAACTCCTTGCTATAGTTTTTGCATTTGATAAGTTTAGATCATATCTCATTGGTTCTAAAGTTATTGTGTTTACTGATCATGCAGCCCTTAAGTACTTATTAACCAAGCAAGAATCTAAGCCTAGACTGATAAGATGGGTCTTACTACTTCAAGAGTTTAATATTGAGATTAAGGATAGAAGTGGGACAGAGAACAAAGTGGCTGACCACCTATCAAGGATCCCAAATAAGAAAAATGAAGCACACAACCTTGCTGTGAATGAGCTTTTCGGATGATCAGTTGATGATGATCCAAGAAGGCCCCTGGTTTGCGGATATAGCCAATTTCAAGGCTATTAGAGAGCTACCTTCCAACATCAACAAGCATATGAGAAGAAAACTCATCAATGATGCCAAGTACTACATTTGGGATGAGCCTTATCTCTTCAAGAAGTGTGCTGATAGGATTCTAAGAAGATGCATTTCAAATGAGGAAGGACAAGAGGTCCTTTGGCATTTCCATGGATTCACATATGGAGGACATTTTAGTGGAGAAAGGACTGCAGCCAAGGTGTTGCAATGTGGATTCTTTTGGCCTACAATATTCAAAGATGCAAAGGAGTTTGTGACAAGGTGCAATGAATGCCAAAGAGCTGGCAACTTACCCAAGAAAAATGAAATCCCACAAAGATTCATCATGGTATAAGTCAGAGAGCGCACCTTGGCAGTTATCTGGGCTACAAGGCAGGGAGTTATTTATCGTCTTGGCATATGTTCCGTTGAACAAATCAACAATTACGTGCTTTTCGTATCCCTTTGTCTGTGAGACATTGATCTCCACATGATGCAGTGATTTTTTTATCTGCACTTGCAGCTTGTCAACCATTTCTCCCTGTGCATGTATGTGTGGATGTTATTAAATTACTATTATCTGATCTACTTCAATTAATTAAAAGGAGGAATTGATTTGTTATTAGTATATAGAAACAATTTTGTGTTGAATGAGTAGTTTAATTTCCCAAATCAAGGAGAAATAATTGAGGGAAATTAATAAAGGGTAGTTACCTTCAAGGTGAAGTCTCTGGATTCTTCTATGACCTGATACATCCAGCACCAATAATTATGATAGTGAATGTAAAATTGTTGGACGTTTATTCTAATATAAACTTTTATTTTGATTTAATTGTAATTGTTCATTATTATTAATTATTTAATCTCATTTATTAATGTTAATGCATGATGAATTTATTAGATTAAAAGAAAAAACACACAAAATTTTTTTTCTGTCCATTTTATACAATATTTTTTTAGATTCTCTTTTATTGACAAAAACGAAGAGCAAAAATCCTGTATCATAATCAATGTCAAAGAAGGGAAAAAAGAGAGGAGCCCGTCTTGAAATTTAACTCCATTATAATCAAAGTTATTTATGGCAGTCAGTCGAAATAAATACAAAATCAACAATTTTTAAAATCCTATTTAACGATTTGACTCAAGTTGATTTCTATAAAAATGGCTAATAAATATTAACTATGTTAAGCATAAAATTAGACACTAATATAAAAAGTATATAGAATATAAATATATATTAAAAATAAATTAAATTATATATATATTTATATACAAATATATTAATGCATCATACACACATACTGTATATCAAATATCTAAAGGAATAATGGAATATGGAAAGAAATGAAACAAGTGGAAATAGTAATAGTGATACTAATGCTTGGAGTTGGAGTGCTTTATCAGAGTTGCAGATGAATTCTTCCAAGGTTTGGGGCTGGTGTTTGGTTGCCCATTCATATTGGTATACATTTGGGTCCTCGTGTAGTGATGTTATTTCCTGATGATGATGATAAATATCCTCCTTCGTCCTTGTGTCTTGTAAATCATCTTCTTCATGGGTGGCCACTAATAGAACCCCTTTGGCAATATCCTCTTGTGTTAATACTGTCTTATGATCTTCTTGGATCAGTACTAAGTCGCCCTCAACCTCACCATCATTGGGATCAATCTCTGTCTCTTGAGGATGATCGTGAAGGACAAGGGAGAAATCCGTGAGGCCCCTGTAGTAAGGGCTAGACTGAAGGTGGTATGATGGATTGGTGGAAGTAGGATTGTGGCTGCTCCAAGAACCAATAACAAGGGAATAATCGGTAAGACCCTTGTAGTACGGACTTTGCCCCTGCGCTCCAGATCCGGATGATGAGAGGTGAGGATGATGGCTGGGGAGAGGAAGAGGAGTAATAGGGTAGCAAGGAATGGTAGCATGATCATGATGATGATGAGGATGAGGTGGAGATGAGGGTGCAAAGATGGCAAGGGATTGATCGGTGAGGCCTTTGTAGTAGGGACTGCTGTTACTGTTAGAGGATTCATCATTACTATTTTTCATCATGTCATCATGATACGCCTGCTGCAAATTCACATTCACATTTACTTGTAACATGGAACCAAGGCCGTTGCGATTCTTCGATACAGTTGAGCTTCTCATTTCCTGCATTTCTTTCCTTTCCTTTTTGGGCCTCGAATCGTCTTAATTTTATTATTATTCTATTCCCCACTCCCCACATAGCAACAACTAATTACTAAGTGCCAGTGCCAGTGTGCCACACCCTTCATGCATTATGTCACTTTGACCTAAATACCAACGGATCTTCCTAAGAAAAGCGGTCATTCCCATGCACCAATTGCATTAAATATATCAATCTATTATAATTTAGAGAAATCTTTATTTTCACAATTTTCATTTGAAAACTTTGATGCGGTGGCACATATATATGTAATTATGGAATGCCTTTCTTTGATTTTGTATGTTTTTGTGCAATTTCAGGTAATTTTTGGCTGAAATTGAGGAATTGGAACAAAATTCTGATTCAGAGACAGAGGAACCACTGCAAATGCTGTCCGGATCTGATCTCCTTGCACTCGGAAGAACTTTTCTGGAGCTACAGAAGTCAATATGGAGCGTTCTCAACGGCTATGTAAAGCTGACTTCAATAGCTTTCCAGCAATGTATAATAGTCAGAGCTTTTCTGAAGTTACAGAAATCCAAATGGAGCGTTCTCAATGGCTTTGTAAAGCTGACTTCCAGAGCTTTTCCAGCAATGTATAATAGTTTATGCTTTGCTTCAGATTAGAAGGCACAAAACTTGCGTCCAACGCCAGCTTCCTGCCCCTTTCCAGGTGTTCAGCGCCCAAGGAGAAGAGACCAGCATCCAAACGCTCAAAGAGGACCCCCTAGCCAGCATTTAACGCCCTAGAGGCCTTCTAGCACATGGATCTCATCAAAGCTCAGCCCAAACACTCATCAAGTGGGCCCCATAAGTGGATTTTAGCAATAAAAAGACTGTTTTACCCTTACTAGTCATTGTTTAGTATTTAAGGGATTAGATTTATGTTATTTGCAAACTTGTACAATACCTTTTACCATAATTTTGAATTCACCATTGTATTTTCTTTCAGTATGAGTTTCTAAACCTCCTAGGTTGAAGGGAGGAGCCCTACTGAGTCCTATAATTAATAAAAGTATTACTATTTCCCTTCGATCTGTGTCTGATTTATTTCTAAGATGTATACTCGTTCTTCAATATTGTGAATAGGATAATCAGTGACAATCAACTCTGTTCATCATACTAGGACCGCGTGTCTGACAACTATCCGTGTCTATTTGGGTTCGTGTGAATACGTGACTGGAAAGCGCGAACCACCAGCTTGATTATGCATCTTGATAAACCACTATTTTATGGTTTATCTTGTGCTCAATTGAGTGGTTTTTATCAAGTCTTTGTATACTTATTCATACAAATTGCATGATTTTACAATTCCTTCCCAATTTTGTTCTATGATTGAAAACTTGCTTCCTAAGCCTTTAAATTGTGTATTTTTAATCCCTCTATATACCATTCGATGCCGTGATCTGTGCATTAAGTGTTTTCAGGATATATTGGATAGGAATGGCTTAGAGGATGGAGAGGAAGCCTGCAAAAATGCAAGGAACACAAGAAATAAATGAGATGACCAGCGAGGATCGACGCGCACGCATGGCTTACGTGTGTGCGTGATTTGGAGAATTTTATAGCGACGCGTGCGTGTCATTTTCCCTTAATGGCCATCAACACGTGCGCGTACCTGACGCGCACGCGTCGTATGTAATTATGGCCCCAACCCAGAATGCACCCGAGAGTTGTGCGTACGCATCCCAGACGCGTACACGTCACTTAAAACTTGCGTGACCCACGCATATGCGTGCTGTATGCGTACGCGTCGCATGCGACGCACAATTAACCCAATACGCCTCCAAATTTCACTTATTCCCTCCCCAAATCCTAATTCTTTTTTCTTTCTTTCTTCCTTATTCCTTCTTCCTCTCTACTACTTTCTTCCTCCCTTTTTCATCTTCTACCTCAGGTTCTTTTCTTTTCTCCTTCTACTCTTCCGTTCTTCTTTACATTACTGCATTTATTTATTTTTCTTTCTTCTAAATTTTTCTTTTAGCTTAGTTATTTATGGTCTCTTTTTCTTTCTTTTATCCTGCAATTTTTTTATGTTGGTGTTGGAGTTTTATTTGGATAATACTTTATTTTCATTAAGCTTGTGGATATTATGAGGAGTGATTTGACAATTGACATTTACATTTGGCTCTCCTATACATTTGGATTCATTATTTTCATTCCTATTTTAACTTGCACACCAAGTGTTTGTGAATAAGCTCTTTGGCATTTTGAATCCTATTTTCTTTTACTCTTTTACTTAAATGCCCCTTTTTCACAATATTTAGAATCCACATGTATTTGGGATTATCATTCACAATTGTCATCATACAAGTGCTCTTTAATTTGGCACATTTATTAATTGATGCTTGAGTTATGCTTCTTATGCCTATTACTCGCATGCTTTTACCCTCTTGCATCTAATTATTATGATTTGCCTTCTTGCTCTTAATTGATGTCTTACCTACATGTTGTAGCTACCATGTAGTTAAGCTATTATCTTTTCTTTGGCATTTATTATCACTTGGAATTTCCACCTTCTGGTTTTAGTTATCTATATTTGACATTCTCCCTCTTTCCTTCTTCCTTAGGCATGGGTACCAAGAAAGGAAAAGAGAAGGCTACCGACAAGGCACCAGTAAGGAGAGGAACAAAGAGAGCACCGGCTAAGGCACCACCATCTACCAGTGTCAAGCCGCCAACAAAGTGGGTAAAGAGGATCATTAAAGTTGATGAAGCAGAAAAAGCCTTTCCCGCATGGGACTCCACACGATTCACTAACCGTTACTGCGAACAGATGTTCCCCATCCTAGCCGAGAGAAACTACAACAATGAGCATCTACTCATTGTTCCAACACACTTTGTTTCTTTTGTGGAGCCCCGCATCGAGAGGAGACAGTGGGGATTTTTGCAGAGGCAGCTGCGGGAGGCCAACTTATCATGGGTAGTTGAATTCTACTCCAACTTCTACTCGCCTACCCTGCAGACTGTCTATGTTTGTCAGCACCAAGTCCATGTCTCCGAGAGTGCCATACAGTGAGCACTGGATCTTCCACCTAGTCCAAAGGGATTGAATGCATATCAAGAGGCCTCTCTTAAGCGCCAGATGTATCAGTTCGACTGGGATTGCGTCCTTGGCGTTATAGCCTAACCTGGCAGCACCTGGATCTATGGGCCGGTCAAAACCCAAGAGCATCTCAGCCCAATCACTTACTTTGGAGGCTCGCGTGTGGGCCCAGATTATATCCCACTCTATCTTTCTGAGCACTCACAAGTCCACCTACACAGCGGACATGGCTGTTCTCATCTGGTGCATCTTGACAGAGCAACCTCTCAACCTGTCCCGACACATCCAGCAGGCCATGGGACACGTACAGATAGCGGGTAACTTGCCTTTCCCCGCCTTGGTTTCAGATTTAGTCTCTGCAGTCGGTGTGCCCTATCGGGCAGGAGACATAACGGTCATGATCCCTAGGACCGACCAGTACGTCCCGAATGGGAAGTACATCAGGCAACCAGCTCCCTCTGCGAGTCAGCCTGCAGGCCGACCTTTGGATACTCCTCCTCCTTCTACTCCACCATCATCCACACCACAAGAACCTTCCACCCATCAGATGTTCCTTCAGATCCTTGAGAGGTTCGACCGGCAAGACCGACGGATGGAGCAAATGGAGCGCCGTAACAAGCGCCGATACAACTACCTGAAGGAACTCATTATTGGTACTCACCCACCTCTAGCACAGACGGACACCCCGGACTCCCCTTCATCCAGTAGCACAGGAAGCCTTGGCCAACCAGATAGTGGAGGTGATGCTTCCAGCCCTACCTTGCTCCTTACTGATGACACGGAGGACCGTGCCAAGCCTTAAGTTTGGGGAGGTCAGTCCTTGACTTCCGGAGGTAATTTCTCTCTTTTAACACCAACATTTTAGTTTTTCTTTTGTTAAGTAGGATAGATTTCTTGATAATAATTGCTTGCATGTATGTTCTGCTTGGTTGGAGTAATAAAATTCTTTTCAAGACCCTATTTTATAATATTTTACTAATTTAAATTGAAAACTTTTGTTAAATTTGTCTGAGGATTGTAATTTGGAACATGAATTATGGCTAAGAACACACCATCTGTGAGATTTGAACTTAATTATATGGTTACATTATTTAACCATAATATTTTATTATTGTGTGTTTTCTTATCTATAATTGCAATCTATGCTTTGTTCCATTCTATATGTCCATTGTTTAGTGTATTTGCATGCATACATATGATTGAGGTCATCATCTGTTATTAGCTCACTTATCCCAAATAGCCTACCACTTCAATTACCTTTGTTCGCCACTTTGAGCATTTTAATCCCCATTTGTTCTATATTTTACCACATCACTAGCCTTAAGCGGAAAAACAATTAATTACCCCAATTGAATCTTTGGTTAGCTTAAGATAGAAATTATGTATCAATTAAGTGTGGGGAATTGTGGGAACTTGGGTTGATGAAATTATATTGTGTCTTATTGACAAAAGTATTGGAAATTTGGGTGCATACTCATGTGAGATCAGAAAAACCATATGCATTGATATGTCATGTTTGCTTTCATGTTCAAAAAAAAAATATAATATTTTATAGCATAAATAAATAAATAAATAAATAAATAAATAAATAAATAAATAGGGGACAAAATTACCCCAATGTTAAGTTTAATAAAAGATCAATGCATATGTGGTGAAATTAAGGAAAAATTTGATGCATGAGTATGTGAAATATACAAAAGTGAGACTTTGGGTTGCTAGGCATGATTTTAGAATTATATAGAGTGTGTGTGTGTGTTAGGTGAGAGCTTAGGTTAGTCAAAGATTCATATTATAGCTCACTTGGCCATACATATATCCTCACCCTTACCTTAGCCCCATTACAACCTTGATAAGACCTCATGATGTTTGCATTTGTACACTAAACATTTGTTGATTGGTTAGATGAAGAACAAAGTTTTAGAAAGTATGACTAGAGAAGAGTAGAGTGTATAACCCTAGACACTTGAGCGATTAGAGTGCATATACACTACTAGTGAGGGTTCAATGCTTGAATCCATGTTCCCTGCTTTCATGAGCTATCTTCTTACAAGTTTACCTGTCTTTTACTGTGAGATTTGAATTAGTGGAATCTGATGTATTTTTGTCTTGGAGAACTTGTTTACTTTTAACCAAGTAGACAGAAACATCTTAGCATATAGTTGCATTCACATACATAGGTTGCATCTCATGAGTCTTACTTTCCCCATTCATTCCTTTCGTCTCTTTGAGCTTAGCATGAGGACATGCTAATGTTTAAGTGTGGGGAGATTGATAAACCACTATTTTATGGTTTATCTTGTGCTTAATTGAGTGGTTTTTATCAAGTCTTTGCACACTTATTCATATAAATTGCATGATTTTACAATTCCTTCCCAATTTTGTTCTATGATTGAAAACTTGCTTCCTAAGCCTTTAAATTGTGTATTTTTAATCCCTCTATATACCATTCGATGCCGTGATCTGTGTATTAAGTGTTTTCAGGCTATATAGGGCAGGAATGGCTTAGAGGATGGAGAGGAAGCCTGCAAAAATGGAAGGAACACAAAAAATAAAGGAGATGACTAGCGAGGATTGATGCGCACGCATGGCTCACGCATGTGCGTGATTTGGAGATTTTTACAGCGACGCGTACGTGTACCTGACGCATACGCGTGATAAGCGAGACTGCACAGCGATGCGTGCGCATACCTGACGCATACGCGTGACACGTGAAGATGACCATCGACGCGTATGCGTGACTGACGCGTACGCATGACATGCACCACGTACAGAAAACGTAGAAGACGCTGGGGGCGATTTTGGGCTGACTTTGGACCCTGTTTTCGGCCCAGAAACATAGACTACAGCCAATGGACAAGCAGAGACTCAACACATATTCTCATTCGTACAGTTTTTAGTTTTTAGTTTTGAATCTTAGAGAGAATACCACTTCTTCTAGGTTTTCTTCACATTCATAGATTTTTAATTTTATGCTTTTGATTTGGATATTGAAAAGAGTTACTACCTCCGTTAAAGTTTCTACTCTTCTAGTTTGTTTCCTTATTCCTTTACCTTTTATTACCCATTAACCCTGTTCAGATAAGGATGTTTTATGGTTTTGGAATTTATTAATGCAAAGAACTATTTTTATCTTTAATTAATTTTCTGTTATTATGTTATTTGAATTTCCATGTCTTCTTTCCTTTCCCTTTTATCGTTTATGAAAATGACATTCATGTTAATGGAGTAGACTCCCAACTTGACTTGGGAGTTGATTAAAAGGAGACCCTTGATTTGGAATACTCAAGTGTTGATTTTAATTGGAAATTGTTGGCCAATTCTCTAGTCACTAACGCTAATCCTTCCATAAGGAGAGGATTTAGGACTTGTGAATAAGAGTTAGCTCAATTACTTGACTTTCCTTTATTCAGTAAAGGTTAACTAAGTAAAAACAACAACCTCTTACTATCACACTTGAAAAAATCCAACAAGGATAGAACTTCCAATTAATCTTCTCCCAGTCAAGGCTTTTATTTTTATTATATAAATTCTCTCATTAATTTTCATTGCTTTAATTTATGATCATTTATTTTTCTGTTCTACAACTCTAAAATTTCTCAGAAAATTCCTGACTAATAAAATAGCACTCTTTTGTCAACTCGTTGGGAGACGACCTGGGAATTATACTCCCAGTATTTTATTCTTAATTTGTGACAACCCTTTTAAATTGATAAGCGGAATTTTTGTCGGTTAAGAACTGTACTTGCAACGCTGTTTCTTCTATAAATTCTTAATCGGCAATTTTACGCATGTCACATCTCTTAGATGGCTAATCCACGACTTCGTTGGGGACTTCTCAAGACACCAATTCAGCCAATTTTCGGGGAGATTAGGGTCTCTGTGGTAGAGGCTAGAACCCAGAGAAGCAGTGATAAACCCATATTTTATGATGTATTTTGTGCTTAATTTGAGTGATTTATTCAATCCTTCACCCACTTATTCATATTAATTGCATGGTTTTACTTTCCCTTCCTTATTATGTGATGTATGTGAAAAACATGTTTTCTATGCTTTAAAATTAATTATTTTAATTACCTTTATTTCCATTCGATACCGTGATTAGTGTGTTGAGTAGTTTCAGATCTTCTAAGGCAGGAATGACTCAAAGGATGGAAAGGAAACATACAAAAAATGGAAGAAAAGTACAAAACGGAGTTTCTAAAGGAAATGGCATCCACGCGATCGCATGGGCGACGCGGACGCGTGCCAAGCGCGAATCAACAACGACGCGGCTGCATGACTGACGCGACTGCGCGCCTTAAGCAAAACACATATGACGCGGCCGCATGACTGACGCAACCGCGTGACAAGAAAAGCTCCGAATGACGCGACCGCGTGACCCACGCGGACGCGTGACAGAGGCCATGCACCAGAAATTGTAGAAAACGCTCCCAGCGATTTCTGAAGCCCTTTTTGGCCCAAATCCAAGTCCAGAAGGCATAGACCACAGGTTATAAAGTGTGGGAATGCATCCATTCAAAGAGAGCTCGCCAATTTAGTTGCTTTCCATGATTTAGATATAGTTTTGAGAGAGGTTCTCTGCTTTCTCTCTTAGGATTTAGGACTTCTCTTAGTTTTAGGAGTGACTCTCAATCCCAGGTGTAATGTTCCTTTATTTTAAGCTTCCCTTTCACTTTTATTCATTCCATTACTTTAGTTGATTATTTACTTTGCCATTTAATTTATGAATTCTTCTATGTTCATAAATTTACTTTGAATTAATGTTATTCGAGGTATTTCAGTTTAATATTGCTTTCTTTTATTTATGCTATTATTGCTTTTACTCTGAAGACATCTTTATCCCAATAAATTTACTTTTTCCCCTTTGGTTTTGGTTAAGAAATCAGTAACTCAGGAGTTATCTTATCTCCACGTAATTGATAACTGTTATCTTTGCTAATTGAACTGAACTTCAATAATCCCAACCTTTTCTTAGGAAATAAATAGGATTCGAAGATCAAACTAATTAGTCCCTTGACTTTCCTTTGCTTTAGTAAAGGTTAACTAAGTGGAATTAAGATTCAACTTTCACTGTTATTGATAAGGATAACTAATTCTAGACTTCCAATTTCTCATACCTTGCCAAAAGTTTATTTTACAGTTATTTATTTATTTTTAATTGCCATTTAAATTATTTGTCATATTTGTTCCTCATTTTTGAAACCCCAAATCTACAATCTCCATAACCAATAATAAGAACATACTTCCCTGCAGTTCCTTGAGAAGACGACCCGAGGTTTGAATACTTCGGTTATCAATTCATTTAAGGGGTTTGTTACTTGTGACAACCAAAACATTTGTACGAAGGGATTTCTGTTGGTTTAGAGACTATATCTACAACGTGACTATTTTTATGAAATTCTTTACTGGCAAAAATCCTAACGTCAAAAATGGCGCCGTTACCAGGGAACTGCTAATGTGTGCCTTATTATTGGTTATTGTAAATATTTTTCTTTTACTTATTTATCTATTTCTATTTTTCCTTTTTAATTTTATTTGCTACTATGAACTCTCACCCTTCTCGCTTTGTGTTTGGTTCTAACTTTGTTGAAGGAAATAGAAGTTACAGCAGGAATATGCATCAAGGTCAGACCAATCAAGGATGGATGGAGCCAAGAGGATCTAATCAACCTTTTAGGCAACAACACCCTCCAAGATATCATGGACAACGACCATTCTACAATGCATACCCAGCTGATAGATATGGTGGACAACCTTGTAACTACCAACAAGCCCCACCCCGTGCCTATAGACCATCCTCTCAACATAACCTCGAACCACCACACTCACAAGCTTCTCTTCACCATTCGCCACCACATGATCCCTATTTACCCCAGTTCCAATCCAATCACTCCCAAGCACCACCACTCTCCTATGTATCATGTCCAAATCCATCACCCCGAGAATCAGAGGTTCGCCTCAAGGAAACAGTAAATAAACTTCAAACAACCATTCGATAACTAGAGCAAGCAGTAATTCAATTAGCTTCTAGACGTTCGAACATCCAAGGACCAACCACAGCCCCATGTGGACAATCTAACGAAGAGCGTAGCATGAAGGAAATACTAGAAACTCCAGTGGACAAGACAGAGAATGAATTCGTACTAGAACAAGTAGAAGGAGCTGTCATTACGCAAGAAGAAGAGTTGGTTAAAGATCTAGGAGACGCTGAACCTCCATGGGAATTTAGAGCTGAAGAGAACTCCGTCAAAACGTTACAGTTAATGCTAAGGAGGATAGTGCACAACCCCCAAGGCAAGTCGTTTATGAAGAACTAGACGGAATAACCCAGGACACAAATTCCCTTGATGATGATAGTCACAAGTCAAGCTCTCTTAGTAATGAACTTGCACCTGCAAGTGAATTCTCTGAGATCAAAGAATCTTCCCCAAATGAATACGAAGATGATGCAGAGGTAGATTTCTCTCAACCTCTAATCTATGACTCGAGTGATGAGGAAGACACAGAAGACTTTGACCAGTACACAGATGCATTTGAAGAACCTTACAAAGAAGTGGAGGAATTCATAGAAGAGCACAAGGGAGTAGAACTTACAGAACCACCGAAAACACCTTCTCCAAGGCCATTACCACCCAATACAAGCTTCAAGTGGGTACAATCCTTAACCTTTAACTTTACTTTTTCACTTGAATACGGTTTGCTTGAAACAGATGGCCAGCTTAGAGCTTTCTGCGGCTTTAAGAGTAAGAGGGAAATGGCTCGTGCTCAGAGTTGGTGCACAAGGTTCAATAAGGTTCCACGCTTCAACTTGAAGTGCACGGATTGGTATCATGTTCAATTCAATGGATCTCGGAAACGTTTGGTCACCATGGTGAGAATTTACTTTCTAAACTGCCCGGATGGAAAAATATAGATAAAGACGGAGGCGGATTTAAAAGCAAAGTTTGGGATCTTGGAATCTATTCCAACATTCGTCATTTCGGGAGCCTAAAAATTTGTTTGAAGCTGCTCAGGAGCTTTACATGCTTAGTTTGGGACCCCGGAGGCTATTGGCTTTCCAAGCATTGGTGGAGATTTTTAGATGAATTTAAGCATAAGCCGCCATAACAGGAAGCTCTTCCAATGTCCAACTTAAGGACTTTAACTAAAAGTGCTAGGTGGGAGACAACCCACCATGGTATGATCGTTCATTTTTCAATTTTTATTTTATTTTGCTTGTTTTCAAGTTTTATTTTATTTTATAATATTGAATCTGGAACTTTGCATCGCATTCATATTAATCATTGCATTCTGTATACTGCATAAAAAAAAGGGTGCGTGACGTTGGGGTTTTTGCCAGTAAAGTAGTTTATAAAAACAGTCGCGTTGTAGATATAGTCTCTAAACCGACAAAAATCCCTTCGTACAAACGTTTTGGTTATCACAAGTAACAAACCCCTTTAAAATTGATAACCGAGTATTTAAACCTCGGGTCGTCTTCTCAAGGAATTGCAGGGAAGTATGTTCTTATTATTGGTTATGGAGATTGTAAATTTGGGGTTTTGAGAATAGGGAGCAAGTAATTTAAATTGTAATTAAAATAAATAAATAACTGTAAAATAAACTTTTGGCAAGGTATGAGAAATTGGATGTCCTAGCCCAGTTATCCTTCTCAACAATAATGAAAATTGACTCTTGATTCCACTTAGTTAACCTTTACTAGAGTAAGAGAAGGTCAAGTGACTAATTAGTTTGATCTTCAAATCCTAGTTAATCCCTAAGAAAAGATTGGGATTATCGAAGTTCAGTTCAATTAGCAAAGATGACAATTATCACTTATGTTGAGTTAAGATAACTCCTGAGTTACTAATTTCTTAACCAAAGCCAAGAATGTAGAAAGCTAAATTAAAATCATAAATATCTGGAATACCTCAAATAAAATACATTCAAAGCAGTAAAATCTAACATGGAAAAGTTCATAAGCCAATTGGGCAACATAAATCAAATACAAATAAAAGCATTAGAGTCAATAAAAATAGAAGCGAAAGTAAATAGAAAGGGACATTGAACCTGGGATCGAGAGTCACTCCTAAAACTAAGAGAAGTCCTAAATCCTAATCCTAAGAGAGAGAGAGGAGAGAATCTCCCTCTCTAAAACTACATCTAAATCATGAAAAGTGAATTATGAGAGCCTCCTCATGAATGGATGCATTCCCCCACTTTATAGCCTCTAATCTGTGTGTTCTGGGCTGAAAAATGGGTCAAAAGCAGCCCAGAAATTGCCCCCTGTGATTTCTTTTATGTTCAGGTCGCGGAAAGGTGACGCGGCCACGTCGTCCATGCGGCCGCGCGGATTGGGTGTTGGCCAGGTCACGCGTCCGCGTGACCCACGCATTCGCGTCGCTTGGTGTCGGGGCAACTATGGCAAATTATATATCAAATCGAAGCCCCGGATATTAGCTTTCCAACGCAACTGGAACCGCATCATTTGGACCTCTGTAGCTAAAGTTATAGCAGTTTGAGTGCGAAGAGGTCAGGCTGGACAGCTTAGCAATTTCTCCAACTTATTGTATTCCTTCCACTTTTGCATGCTTCCTTTCCATCCTCTGAGCCATTCCTGCCCTATAATCTCTGAAAACACTTAACACACATATCAAGATATCTAATGGTAATAAGAGAGGATTAATATTAGCAAATATAAGTCCAAAGAAACATGTTTTCAATCAAAGCACATAATTAGGAAGGCAAATGTAAAACCATGCAAATAGTATGAATAAATGGGTAAAGAGTTGATGAAAACCACTCAATTGAGCACAAGATAAACCATAAAATAGTGGTTTATCAACCTCCCCACACTTAAACACTAGCATGTCCTCATGCTAAGCTTAAGAGAACTATAAAGATGAAGAGGAATGGTAGGATGTATGAAATGCAACCTATCTATATGAATGCAACTACATGCAAAAAATGTTCCTACCTACTTGGTTAAAAATAAATAAGTTCCCCCAAGATAGACATAAATCAGATTTCACTAATTAAAATTATACAGTAAAAACAAGTAAACTTGTAAGAAGATAGCTCATGAAAGCAGGGAACATAGAATTCAAGGGGGCTAACAAGGGTGATGTAAAAGGTAGGCTAATTTGGGATAAGTGAGCTAGAATCAAACAATGGCCTCAATCATATGCAAGCATGTAAATACACTAAATAATGGACATATAGATTGGAACAAAATATAGATTACAATCATAGGGAAGGAAACACACAAGAATAAAAATTTATGGTTAAATAACGTAACCATGTAAATAAGCTCAAAGTCTCACAGGTTGTGTGTTCTTTGGCTCAAAAACCATGTTCCAAATACAACTTCAAACAAGTTTAACACAAAAATTTTCATTTTAAATTAGTGAAATTTTTCAAAAATAGGGTCCTAAAAAGAATTTTATTACTTTAACCAAGTAGTAACTAAATGCACAAAATCAAATAAACATGCAATCAAATATGCAGATGCAACAATGAACAAATTAACATTGGTGTTGAAATAGGAAATAACTAACCCATGGAGATCGGTATCGACCTCCCCACACTTAAAGATTGCACCGTCCTCGGTGCATGCTAAGATGTGCAAGTGGATGGGGGTTGTGGTTCCTCAGCTGGGGCTCTTTTTGTTCCTTTCCTTGCTGTTGATTTGGGAATGGCTTTTTCTTTTTCTTTCTTGGTGGCCATCCTGAGAAAGGGAAGAGAAAGTAAATTAAATTCAAAGAGATATATATAGCAAGGAAGAGAACGGAAACGGTGGTGATGGATGCACATTAAGATATAACTGACATTAACATATGCTCGCGAGTACATGTGAAAAGCCATCAATGGAAAATAGCTAGTGCATATAAGGACAAGTGAATGCAAGGTGTTTATTGGCATGCCGGCAAAGGGCATGAGTAGCATAGATCAAGCATTACTCGTAACAAACCATCATGTTTGTATTGACAATTAATTTCAATTAATACAATAGTAAAGGGAGTTTATGAAAAGCAAGCATTGAATAGTATAAAGTAAAATAGAGAAGTGCATAATGCCATATGAGCTTTTTCACAAACACATAGCATGCATAGTAAATAAGTTATTTGAAAGTATTAAATTGAACATGCAAGAATCCTTTAAAAAGTAATATATAATTGTCAAATAATTATGCAACAATTCACAATGACCCAAATAAAATTCCAACACTAATGAAAATAGTGCAATGAATGAAAGTATGCAAGTAAGCAAAAGAAAATAAAAGATAAGAAGAATGAGAAGGGAAGGAAGGGAAGAAGAAGTAAGTAAGAAAGGAGGGAGGAAAAATTAGGATTGGGGAAGATAAAATATATTGGCATATTAGGTTAAGGTGTGCGACGCTGGTGACGCGGTCGCGTGGGTGACGCGGCCGCGTGGTGCGCAATAACGTTAAGCGACGCGGACGCGTGGGTCATGCGATCGCGTGACTCGATTTGTGCTAGTGGCGCGAGTGCAGCCTCGCGCTCACACAACTCTCTGTTCAAAACCTTATTAGTGCCAAATTTTAAGTGACGCGATCGCATGGGGCATGCGATCGCGTGAGTGGGCTTTAAAGGAATATGACGCGGTCGAGTGGGTCACGCAGCCGCGTGGGAAGGATTATGCGTTCAGCACCAATCCAGCACCACTCTCGCACAACTTTCGGGTGTGCACCACTTTGACGTCGAAATCTTGGTCACGCGGCCGCGTGGGGCACGCGGTCGCGTGGGAGGCCATTATTCCCATATGACGCGGTCGCATCAGCGATGCGGTCGCGTGGGACGATTTGTGCCATTGGCACGCCTCCAGCCACGCTCTCGCATGACTTTTTGTTCGTTTTCTTTTCTTCCCATTGCACTGGTGACGCGGACGCGTCAGCGACGCTGCCGCGTCGCGTGCGTGTTTTTCCATTTTTTTTAATGCAATATCCAGATGCAAATGTAGTGCTTAATGTGAATGCTATGCATGATTCCAGTTTCAATGAAAATAAAATAAAATAAAAATAAACAACACGAAATAAAACTGAAAAAGAACGATCATACCATGGTGGGTTGTCTCCCACCTAGCACTTTTAGTTATAGTCCTTAAGTTGGACATTTGATGAGATTCCTGCTATGGTGGCTTGTGCTTGTACTGATCCAGGAATCCCCACCAATGTTTATATTTCCAGTAGCCTCTGGGGTCCCAAACTAAGCATGTAAAGCCCTTAAGAAGCTTCAAACAGATTCTTAGGCTCTCGGGGTGACAAATGCCAGAACAGATTCCAGGATCCCAAACCTTACTTTTACACCCATTTTTGTCTCGATCTGCATTTTTCCAGCCGGGTGAAAGGTGATCTGAATTCTCACTGCAGCGACCAAACAGCTTCCTAGACCCATTCAGTTTAGGTTTATACCAACCTTTGCGTTTGAACTTAAAGCTTCCAACCATGATGAACCTTGCAAGATAATTCTTACCCCTGGCCATCTTCCTCTTACTCTTAATGTTACAAAGAGCTCTAAGTTGACCATCCGTCTCCAGTAGCCCATATTCAAGTGGAATTAGAAAGCTAAGGGATATAAATTTTACCCACTTGAATGTTGTGAAGGGGGAGGTATTTTTAATGAAATTGCAAGCTCCACTCCCTTGTGCTCTTCTCTGATAATTACCACCTCTTTGCAAGCTTCTTCAATTTCAACCTCTTCCTCTTGGTAGCTTTCTTCCAATTCAATCTCCTCTTCATTGCTTTCCAAGGGCATGGGAGGTTGTGCTTCTTCTTTTTGAATCTCCATCTCTTGATCAACCTCTTCCAAGTCTTCAACTGTGATATGCCTTGGAGGTTGTACACCCTCCTCAACATCAAATGCAACTATCTTGGAAGGAGGCTCTATGTCTTGACTTTCCCATGGAGGTTCAGCATCTCCTAAGTCATCAACCAATTCTTCTTCTTTGATAATTACAGCTTCCTCCATTTGTTCCAGTACAAAGTCATGTTCCGTACTGTTCATTGGAGTTTCTAGTATCTCCTTCATACTACGTTCTTAATTAGATTGTCCACATGAAGCCATGGGGGTTCCTTGAGTGTCCAAACGTCGGGAAGCTAATTGACTCATTATTGCTTGCCCCAATTGATGAATGGTTGCCTGATCAAATCCTTGTGGCTCCTCCCATCTTTGATTGTTCCAACCTTGATGCCTATTTTCTTTATAGTTTCCATTCCTTACAACAACATTGGAACCAAACTTGAAACCAAAGGGGTGAGAATTCATAGTAATTAATAAAAATTAAAAACGAAAATAAATAAACAAGCAAAAGAAATTTTTTTTTATTAAATATTTACAATAACCAATAATAAGGCACACGTTTGCAATTCTCCGGCAACGGCACCATTTTGACGTTGGGATTTTTGCCAGTAAAGAAGTTCATAAAAACAGTCGCGTTGTAGATATAGTCTCTAAACCGACAAAAATCCCTTCGTACGGAATCGAGAGTCACTCCTAAAACTAAGAGAAGTCCTAAATCCTAATCCTAAGAGAGAGAGAGGAGAGAACCTCTCTCTCTAAAACTACATCTAAAATATGAAAAGTGAATTATGAGAGCCTCCTCATGAATGGATGCATTCCCCCACTTTATAGCCTCTAATCTGTGTGTTCTGGGCTAAAAACTGGGTCAAAAGCAGCCCAGAAATCGCCCCCTGCGATTTCTGTTACGTTCAGGTTGTGGAAAGGTGACGCGGCCGCGTCGTCCATGCGGCCGCGCGGATTGGGTGTTGGCCAGGTCACGCGTTCGTGTGACCCACGCGTTCGCATCGCCTGGCGTAGGGGCAACTATGACAAATTATATATCAAATCGAAGCCCCGGACGTTAGCTTTCCAACGCAACTGAAACCGCGTCATTTGGACCTCTGTAGCTAAAGTTATAGCCGTTTGAGTGCGAAGAGGTCAGGCTGGACAGCTTAGCAATTTCTCCAACCTATTGTATTCCTTCCACTTTTGCATGCTTCCTTTCCATCCTCTGAGCCATTCCTGCCCTATAATCTCTGAAAACACTTAACACACATATTAAGGCATCTAATGGTAATAAGAGAGGATTAATATTAGCAAATATAAGTCCAAAGAAACATGTTTTCAATCAAAGCACATGATTAGGAAGGAAAATGTAAAACCATGCAAATAGTATGAATAAGTGGGTAAAGAGTTGATGAAAACCACTCAATTGAGCACAAGATAAACCATAAAATAGCGGTTTATCAGTGCACGATGCGACCGCATCACTCATGCGATCGCGTCATATTGCGAAAAACACTACCCACGCGACCGCATCATCCATGCGGCCGCGTGATCTGGAGATCGGCGTAAAGATCCAACGTCCAGAAAGTTAGGCTGGAATCGTGCGGCCATTGTGCGTTTCACACAAATGACCCACGCGATCGCGTCACTTGCACAATGCCAACCCCATGCTACCGCGTGAGCGACGCGACCACGTCGCATGAATTGCACGAACACCCCAAAGGAGATAGAGAGTAGCGCTAAAACGACGCTGGATTCGTGCATTTAGCACAAATCCTAGTGACGCAATCGCATGCCCCAGCCGATCGCGTCATTCACTCTTTTAGCCATTCCATGCGATCGCGTCACCCACGCGATCGCGTCACCCCCCATTTTGCTCATGCCACGCGACCGCGTGCCCCACGCGGCCGTGTGGATTCAAATTTATAACCCCCAAACCACGCGAACCCTATCAGTCGCGCCCCCCTGAAACCCTCTTCTCCCTCTCTTCCCCTGATTTCTTATTTCATATTGCTCTTTACACTGCATTTTCATGATTATATTCCTTATATGTAATTGCAAGCTTTAATTTCAATTCATATGAACTATTTGACTGCTGTTTATTTTCCGGGACAATCCAATTTTAGCCAGAATGCTGCCCAAATTTCTGTAAAATGTTTTCATTCATGTTTTGGTTTTGGCATTTTGAAATCTACTTTCCTCTGCTTTATCCAAACCCATTCATGAATGCCAGGCATGCATTCTTATTCTCTTTGATTTCCTGGTTCATATATTGCATTTTTGATGTTTGATTCCAATTTTTGCTTTCTCTATATCTATTTGACTCAGCATCAACCTGTTTTTCTTGTTTGGTTATGAGTTACTTATAGCCCCTACCTGTGAATCCTTGTTACTTGGAACATTTTTATTATGCCACTTACTTTAACCCACTTTTCACTAACTCCCTAATTTTAACTTTCTAAAAACTTTTTCAATTCTAACCAACCTAACCTTTCAAACTTCTCCTCTACTTTTCTTTCACTTTCTTTTAACCCTCTAAACATGGCATAATGATAATTTTTCTATTTAACATGAATTCAGTTATATTTTGGATTGTGCATTCTTCCTTTCGAACTTTTAACTCCTATACAATCCTTAATGCACATTTACTTAACTCATTTACCTCATTCTAATTCTCCTTTGCCACTTTGTGTTTCTTTTGACTATTTGCCTATTTATTTTCCTATTTTTTTATATATCCTGGTTTTCTGTTTTTCAGGATGTCAGATACCCATAGAAAGGGAAAAGGAAAGGCTCCCACTGGCAAACATAAAAGAGGAGAATCATCTATGTCTATCATAGATCTCATGCATGATGCCTCCTGGCGGGAGAAAAACTTCACCCCGCAGGAGAAGGCCGACCAGCTGCTCCCTGCTAATGACCCAGTAAAGTTTGCAAACTGATACTGTGAGCTGAAGTATCCGGTATTCGCAAACTCCAGGAACCTATACCTGAAAAGGACCTTGAAGATCCCAGGAGAACTTCAGAAATACACCTCTGATCAGATTAAACAAAGAGGCTGGTTCTTCTTGGAGAGACCCCTGACTGAGGTCAATGCATCTTGGGTTAGAGAATTCTACTGCAATTACTTCAAGACCTCCTTAGATGCAGTGAACCTCAGAGGAAAGCAGATTCTGGTTACTGAAGAGGCAATAGAAGAGGTTCTGAAGCTTCTGCCTAAATTTGGTAAGCCAGATGGTTATCAGAAAGCTGAGGAAGACATGCGCTTTCTAAAGTTTGATTGGGATGCAGTCAAGGCCCGGATAGCCCTTGACCCGACCGTTCCTTGGATTATGGGTCAGAACACCACCATGCCCAAGGGAATCAAGCGGGCATACTTGAATGATGAGGCCCAGCTGTGGCATTAGATACTAAGCAACTTCATTATGCCGAGTACTCACGAGACTGATATACCTGCCGCTATGATCACCCTCCTATGGTGTGTAATGGAGGGTAAGGACCTGTACCTGCCACGCTTTATCCGGTTCTACATGCCAGGGTCTACGTCCGAGGAACTCTTCCCTTCCATATTTGATCACACAGCTAGGCCGTCGAGCTGACGTGCCTTGGGAGGATGCTGATGAGAGGCCACCTGCTGCAGAATGCAAGAAGATCATCCCGCACAGCAGGAACTTTCTGGCCTTGGGCTACAGACCTCCAGTCCTCACCGCTCCTGGTGACACTGCCACACCATCTGCCAGCCCCTCTTCCTCTACAGCTACACCTTCCACCACCACTGCACCTCCACCTGCCCCAGAGCCCATCTATCATCTAGTGCACCGCCTGTTTCGACGGCTTGACCAGATGGAGCGTCGCAACAAGCGACGCTATGAGCACCTGAAGATGATGATACGATCTGGCGACATCCCCTCTGAGCCCGACACACCATCCGAGGCATCTGAAGAGGAGGCGAATGCGCCCGAGGCAGAGACCCACCCACAGCTGGAGGCAGAGCAGGCAGGCACCCAGCAGGCAGCACACCATCAGGAGGCTCCGTCTCAGATTCAGGCTGTAGACCCTGAGATCCCTCTTCAGTCAGCACCCCCTCTACAGCAGTCAGACCCTCAGATCACCACCACAGAGACTCCAGCTACCCAGCCTTCCAATGATGACACCCCTTCACACCCTGCTTGACTGAGCATCAGGGACAATGCTACATTTTAAGTGTGGGGAGGTCGCCATCTCTGGCGTTCTTTTTTTTTTTTTTGGTGAACCACTACATACTCTATTTATTTATTTTGCTATTTTTTTGTATTTTTCTCTTTATTTTTATTTTTATTTTCTGAGTACTTATACATTGTTGTTTATGTATTTTTACTCCATTTCTGCATTTTGCATTTTTAGTTCATATTTTAGCCACTTAGTTTAGTTACAATTCTAACTTATTAGTTATAGAAATTGTGGATTGATTAGTATAGTTTACCCTTTTTAGCATAAGATAACTCAGAATAGATTGAAAAGAAAAAGGAAGTAAACTAGAGACTTTAACAGAGAACATCATTCATTCAGGGAACATTCACAATTTTAGGTTTTAGATGTAGTTTTGTAGAGAGAGAGAGTCTCTCCTCTCTCTTAGGTTTTAGGATTAGGATTTCTCTTAGCTTATGGTTATTTCTTCATTCCAGGTTCAATGTTCCTTTATTTTATGTTCTCTTCTACCTTTATTTATTCTATTACTTTAGTTGATTAATTGATGTTGCCAACTTAGCTTATGGATTCCTATGTTTAATTTGATTTTCCATTTAATATAAAAATTGAGGTATTTCAGATTTAAGATTTCTTTCTTTTATTTATGTTATTGCTGCTTCCAATTTAAGGCATTTTTATTCGAATAGATTTTCTCTCTTTTGGCTTTGGTTAAGTAATTGGTTACACTTGAGTTGTCAAACTCAGCTGTTGATGGAAAATTGGAAATTGCTGGTTGATTTAGATCCCTCTAAAGCTAGTCTTTCCACAGGAGTTGACTAGGACTTGAGGAATCAAATTGATTAGTCCACTTGACTTTCCTTTATTTAGTAAGGGTTAACTAAGTGGGAGCAATAACAATTCTCATCACACTTGATAAGGATAACTATGGTGGGATTTCCAGTTTTCATACCTTGCCAAGAGTTTTTCTAATTATTAATTTATTTTCCTTGCCAATTTATTTTCTTGTTCCTTATTTTAAAAACCCAAAAACATACCTTTTTCCATAACCAATAATAAATACACCTCCCTGCAATTTCTTGAGAGACGAATCGAGGTTTAAATACTTCGGTTATAAATTTTATTGGGTTTGCTTAAGTGACAACCAAAACTTTTGTACGAAAGGATTCTCTGTTGGTTTAGAAACTATACTTACAACGTTATTATTTTTATAAAATTCTTAACTGACAGAAAACCAGTTCGCCAGTCTCTTATAGGTATAATTCTGCTCCTAACGCATATCAATCCAATGGCTATGGTAGACCTCCTTATGACTATCAACAACCATATGCCTATGAATCCCCTCCACAATATAGCTTTGAATCACCATACTCACAAGCCCCTTTTCACCAAATGCCTTCCTATGACCCTTATCCATTATATAACCAATCACCCTTACCTCATCCTTGTGACTATTATGAGAGAAAACCCATAGAGCCACCACAATTCCAATACAATTACTCCCAAGAACCACACATTTCATATACACCAACTCCATACCCTTACCAAGAAGAACCACCTTCCTATTATGAACCCTTTCTCCAAAATAATGAATCCTCCTATCCACCCCAATCTCCAAGAGATGAAAATGGAGGTACTAGAGTTCACAGCTGCCTTAGATGAGGTGGTAAATCGATTAGCGTCCCAATGCTTGAACACTCAAGGCACTCACATGGCCACATGAGGAGAATCAATTGAAGAGCATATCATGAAGGAGAGATTGAAAACTCCGGTGGAAAATGGGAAATGCTGCTTTGTGTTAAAACAATTAAAGGAACCTATGATTGTTAAAGAAGAGGAAGAAGTGGTTGACGACTTAGGAGATGCGAAACCTCCATGGGAATCTAGAGTTATAGAAAATTTCTCCAAGAAGATTGAATTTGATGTTGAGGAGGAGAGTGCACAACCTCCAAAACAATTGTTGAATGAAGACTTGGAAGGAATGAAGCAAGAATTGAGTTCCCTTGGTGATGAAGATCAAGCATCAAAACCTCTTGGTAGTGAATCCTTTGAACTTGAAGAGCCTTCTCCCGGTGAAATAGAAAGCAATATGGAGGTAGATTTCTCTCATCCTTCCATTTATGATTTGAGTGATGGGGAAGAATTAGATGAAATTGATGAACAAAGGATTGAATGTAAGAAATCTTGTGAAGAGGTGGAGGTCCTTAGAAAAAGAAGGACTGGAGTCGAATACGCTTTGTCAAGACCCTTAGAAGCTTCTTTGCCTAGGTTGTCATCTACTCCTACATTTGAGTGGATAAAATTCATCTCTATTAGCTTTATTGTCCCACTCGAATATGGCTTGCTTGAAAGGGATTGTCAACTTAGGGAACTTTGTGGGATGAAGCGTAAAAGAAGGATGTTTCGTGGTTGGAATTGTAAATCAAGGCTTATTTTGGTTGACACATCAAAGATGAGATACAAAGGTTGGACTAGTGCTCAATTAGGTGGGTCTAGAAGGAGAATTTGGTACTTCATTGAGAATTTATCTTGCTTAGCACCCGGATGGATTAATGATAATCAACTTGAAGACGGGTGTCAAAACAAAGTGTGGGATCCCGGATCGCACTAGGAGAATCAATTTTGGGAGCCCTTAGCTTGTGCGGAACTCCATCAAGACTTGGAGGCATTAATTTTGAAGAATAGAGCTTATTGGAGACTCAAGAATTGGTGGATGTTCAAGGATGGCTTCAAGCACAAGCCACCTTGATGAGGAGCTCCCCATAAGTCCAACTTAAGGACAATAAATAAAAGTGCTAGGTGGGAGACACCCTACCACGGTAATATCTTTTCATTTTTCTCTTTCGTAAATATTGGTAAAATTAGTTTAATTTCATGTTTTGATTGGTTTGTTGAGTTTAGTTGGTAGTTTAGTATGTTAAATAAGGTTTTATGGTGTTTTGGTAGCTGTTTGGAGGTTTGGAATGCTTGGTTTGGTGCAAGAACTTGAAAAAATTTTGAAAAACAGAGCACCAACCCACGCGTACGTGTCACCCCAAGTTTTTCGACCATCCACTCGCATGCGTCAGCCACGCGTACGCGTGGATCCAAAATTTCCACCTCCATACAAATTTCAGAGAGTTGTGTGAGTTTTGGGCTGGAATTGTGCCTCTAGCACAAAACCCACCCACGCGTACGCGTCACCTCACGCGTACGCGTTGCCGCTTTGAATAACCCGTCACGCGTACGCATGACCCACGCGTACGCGGCACACCCATTTCACCACTCCACGCGCACACGTCACACCACGCATACGCGTGGATTGCCCTGTTTCATTACTCTTTTTTTCTCATCTTCTTTCCATTTCTTTCCCTCTTCTCTTTTTTTCTTTCCACCCTTCAACCATCATCCAACACTACCATACACCATTAATCACTAGTTAGTTTAGTTGGTTAGCTATTTAGTTAGTTTCATTTATGTTTAATTTTTGTTTTCATAATAAATGTTGGATTATTAATTTTGTTTACTGTATATTGCTGCTTATTACTAACTGAATGCTATTTTAGCAAAATTATTTTTGGATATTCATTGTTAGATTCTCTTGTTGAGGTTACAATTTATTACTTGGTTTTGAATTTTTCATGCTTCACCTTTTTTGAACACCAAGTACATGAGAATTGCCTTTAATGAATGTTAAATCTTTTTGAATTGAATGATTTGGCCACCATGTGATTTGAACCTTTTTCTTTGATTAGGTAATTTTTTTATGGATGTTGTGAATTTATCTTAATACGTTGTATTTCTTGATCATATGCATTGATGGGCGGAAAATTGTCAATTAAGGATTTATAATAAGAATAGCGTTGCGAGTATAGTTCTCAACCGACAAAAATTTCACTTATCAATTTAAAAAGCGTTGTCACAATTTAATAGTAAAATACTGGGAGTAAAATTCTCAGGTCGTCTCCCAACGAGTTGACAAAAGAGTGCAAGTTATTGGTTAGGAATTTTTTGAGAAATTTTAGAGTTGGAGAACAGAAGAATAAAATGATTATTAATTAAAGCAACGAAAATTAACAAGAGGTTTTATATATTTGAAATAAAAAAGCCTTGACTGGGAGAAGATTAATTGGAAGTTCTATCCTTGTTGAATTTTCCCAAGTGTAATGGTAAGAGGTTGTTGTTTCTACTTAGTTATCCTTTACCGAATAAAGAAAAGTCAAGTAACTGAACCAACTCTAATTCACAAGTCCTAATCCTCTCCTATGGAAGGATTAGCGTTAGTGACTAGAGAGTCAGCCAACAACTTTCAGTTACCAATTAGCACTTGAGTATTCCAACTCAAGGGTCTCCTATTAATCAACTCCCAAGTCAAGTTGGGAGTCTACTCCATTAACATGAATGCCATTTTCATAAACATATAAAGGGAATGAAAAGAAGAAATGAAAATTCAAATAAAGTAATAACAGAAAATTAATTAAAGGTAAAAATAATTATTTGCATTAATCTTTTCCAAAATCGAAGATATCCATATGTAACTCTGAACAAAGTGAATGAAAAATAAAAGAGCAAGGAAATAACAAAGCAAACTTTAATGGCAAAGACTTCAAACGGAGGTAGTAACTCTTCTCAATATCCCAATCAAAAGCATAAAACTAGAAAACTATGAATGTGAAGAACCCTAGAGAAAGTAGTAGTTTTCTCTCTAAGATTCAAAACTAAAACTAAAATTGTGAAAAAGTGAATGTGTCTTGAGTCTTTCCTTGTCCCGTGGCTCTAGTGTGTGTTTTTGGACCGAAAACTTGGTCCAAAACCAGCCCAAAATTGCCCCTAGCGTCTTCTGCAATTTCTGCACGTAGCGCACATCAAGCGTACGTGTACATCACGCGTACGCGTCGATGGTGTTCTGCGCGTGTCACGCGTACGCGTCATTCACGCATACGTGTCGCTGTGCAACTTTACTTGCCACGCGTACGCGTCGCTACGAAAGGCTTCAAGTCACGCGCACGCGTGAGCTATGCGTGCGTGACGTTGTGATTTTTGCCAGTAAAGAATTTTATAGAAACAGTCGCGTTGTAGATACAGTCTCTAAACCAACAGAAATCCCTTCGTACAAACGTTTTGGTTGTCACAAGTAACAAATCCCTTTAAATTGATAACCGAATATTTAAACCTCGGGTCGTCTTCTCAAGGAATTGCAGGGAAGTATGTTCTTATTATTGGTTAAGAGTCTTGTAAATTGGGGGTTTTGAAAGTAAGGAAGTAGTATGTTGAATCATAAGAAAAATAAAATAGTAATAATAAAATAAACTCTTGGCAAGGTAATAGAATTGGAAGTCCTATCCTTGTCAATTGTGATGAGAATTAGATTTTAATCCCACTTTGTTAACCTCTAACTATAAAGGTAATTCAAGTGGATTAATTAGCTTAACCCTCAGGCCCTAGTCAATTCCTATGGAAAGACTAGAGTTATTGGAGCAACTTCCAATTTCAACCACTGCTTTATTTGACAGCTCAAGAGTTACCAATTACTTAACCAAAGCCAAAAGGAAGAAAATATCTAAATTAAATTAAAAGCATTCATAAATAGAATAAAACAATCATAAACTGAAAAACCTCAAAATATATTAAATAGAACATTCAAATCTTAACATGGGAAGGTTCATAAGCTAAATTGGAACATTAACAAGTAATAGAATTGGAATAATTAAAAATAGAAGAGAGACATTAATTAAAGGAAAATATTGGACCTGGTATTGAAGCAATAAAATTAAAAGGAATCCTAAATCCTAATCCTAAGAGAGAGGAGAGAATCTCTCTCTCTAAAAACTACATCTACTCCTAAAATTGTGAATATGAAAGCTTCTTTATGAATGGATGCATTCCCCCACTTTATAGCCTCTAATCTGTGTTTTCTGGGCCGCAAACTGGGTCAGAAACAGCCCATAATTCGATGGTTGCGAATTCAAACACGCTTATTTTTCGTCACTGCGATCCGTTCGCATGGAGCACGCGGTCGGGTCACCTACCGTCAGGGCAAATATGGTATATTATATATAAAATCGAAGCCCCGGACGTTAGCCTTCCAACGCAACTAGAACCGCGTCGTTTGGACCTCTGTAGCTAAAGTTATAGCCGTTTGAGTGCGAAGTGGTCAGGCTGGACAGCTTAGCAGTTTCTCCAACTTCTTGTATTCCTTCCACTTTTGCATGCTTCCTTTCTATCCTCTAAGCCATTCCTGCCCTGTAATCTCTGAAATCACTTAACACACATATCAAGGCATCTAATGGTGATAAGATATGATTAATATTAGCAATATAAATGCCAAAGAAGCATGTTTTCAATCATAGCAGAAAACCAGGAAGGAAGACATAAAGCATGCGATTAGTATGAATAAATGGGTAAAGAGTTGATAAAAACCACTCAATTGAGCACAAGATAAACCATGAAATAGTGGTTTATCAACCTCCCCACACTTAAACATTAGCATGTCCTCATGCTAAGCTCAAGAGAAGCTATAAAGGTGAAGAGGAGTAGTAGAATGTATGAAATGTAACCTATCTATATGAATGCAACTACATGCAAAATGATTCTACCTACTTGGTTAAAAATAAATAAGTTCTCCAAGACAAATATGAATCATATTTCACTAATTCAAATTATACAATAAAAAGCAAATAAACTTGTAAGAAGATAGCTCATGAAAGCAGGGAACATAGAATCAAGTATTGAACCCTCACTGGTAGTGTATACACTCTAATCACTCAAGTGTCTAGGGTTAATCACTCTATTCTTCTCTAATCATGCCTTCTAAACCTTGTTCTTCATCTAACCAATCAACAAATATTTAGCATACTGATGCAAACATCATGAGGTCTTTTCAAGGTTGTAATGGGACTAAGGTAAGGGTGAGGATATATGTATGGCCAAGTGAGCTATAATATGAATCTTTAATTAGCCTAAACTCTCACCTAATATACATATACTCTATATACTTTTAAATTCATGCCTAGCTACCCATAATTCCCACTTTTATATGATTCCCATACTCATGTACCAAAATTTTGATATTTCTTTACTTTTATCACATGTGCATTGATCTTTTTATTAACTTAGCATTGGGGTAATTTTGTCCCCTTATTTATTTACTTATTTATTGAATATTTTTGAATTTTTCTCTCCTTTTTTTTGTAGAGAAATAAACATAACTTATCAATGCACATGGATTTTTTATTATTTTTCTATTTTGGTTTTTTTTTTCATGAGTAGGTTCCCAAATTCCCAATATTCAAACATGATACATTCCCTTATTAACCCATGTTCCCACAATTTTCCCATACTTAGTTGATGCACAATCTCCATCTTAAGCTAACCAAAGATTCAATTGGGGTTTTTAATTTGTTTTTCTGCTTAAGGCTAGTGATGTGGTAAAATATAGAATAAATGGGATTAAAAAGGCTCAAGGTGGCAAACAAAGGTGATTGAAAGGGTAGGCTTATTTGGGATAAGTGAGTAAAAATCAAATAATGGCCTCAATCACATGCAAACATGTAAATACACTAAATATTGGACATATAGAACGGAACAAAGCAAAGATTGCAATCATAGTGAAGAAAACACACAAGAATAAAAATTTATGGTTAAATAATGTAACCATGTAAATAAGCTCAAAATCTCACAGGTTGTGTGTTCTTTGGCTCAAAAACCATGTTCAAAATACAACTTCAAACAAGTTTTAACATAAAAATTTTTTCAATTTAAATTAGTGAAATTTTTCAAAGATAAGGTCTTAAAAGAATTTTATTACTTTAACCAAGTAGTAACTAGATGCATAAAATCAAACAAATATGCAAATGCAACAACTAATTTAACAAAAAAAATTAAACATTGGTGCTAAAATATGAAGTGACTAACCCATGGAAGTCGGTATTGACCTCCCCACACTTAAAGATTGCACCGTCCTCGGTGCATGCTAAGATGAGCAGGTGGACGAGCTATTCCAACTGGCGCTTTTCTCCGAAGATTTTGCAGATGGACTTGTCTGTCTCCCCATGTAAATGTCTTCTCGATCTCTTCCTGGTGGCCATCCTAAAAGAAAAAGGGAAGAAAGGTAACCCAATAATAAATATAAGAAAATAAATGAAGTATGGTTGGTTTAAAATCCAAATGATAAGGGTCTCATTTACATGGAAGCTTCAACATGTACGTGAGAAAACAATATAAGCACATGGCATACTAGTGGTGCAAAATTTGCAACAAAGGAGAGAAAAATGTGGGTAATGCAAGATAGTATAAGTTCATATCAATGCAAGAGAAGTACAAGTGTCATAAAAGATTAGCATTGATTTAAATAATGTTACCCAATCAGAATAAAGCAAGTCATAAGCACTAAGATAATACCAGAAAAGATATAACAGTTGAATAAGAACATTTGAACACCAATGGTAAAATAATAAATTTAGAAAAGAAAATAAAAATATACAAAATTAAAATGCAATGAATAAAAGTATGCAAATAAATAAAATAAAACAAAAGATAAGAAGAATGAGAAGGGAAAGAAATAAAGTAAGAAAGAAAGAAGAAAGAAGAAAAGATAGAAGAAATTAGGATTGGGGAAGAAAAGATAAGATAATTGGCTGATTTGGATAAGCTGTGCAGCGCAAGCGACACGGACGCGTGGGGGACGCGGTCGCGTGACTTACGCTAAAATTAATCGACGCAGTCGCATCGGTCACGCAGACGCGTGACGCATTTTGTGCTACTGGATCGAGGGCAGCCTCGCGCTCGCACAACTCTCTATTCAAAATGCATTATTGCCAAATATTAGGGTGACGCGGTCCCGTGGTTGGTCGTTCAAAGGTATGTTGGGGAGGTAGTTCATAAGCACAGGGTGGGGCTTGTTGGTAATTACAAGGGGGTCCACCAAATCTATCAGCTTGGTATGCATTGTAGAGTAGTCCTTGCCCATGATATCTTGGAGGGTGTTGTTGCCTAAAGGGTTGATCAGATCCTCTTGGCTCCATCCATCTTTGATTGCTTAGACCTTGATGCATATTCCTGTTATAGCTTCCACTCCTTTCAACAGATTTAGAACCAAACTCAAAGCGAGAGGGGTGAGAATCCATGGTAGCTAATAAAAATTAAAAACGAAAAAAGAACAAATTAAAATTAAAAGGTTATTGAAATTTAAATTTTTAAATTTGAAAATTAAATTTTGAAATCTGAAATTTGAAATTTGAAATTTGAAATTTGAAATTTGAAATTTGAAATTTGAAATTTGAAATTTGAAATTTGAAATTTGAAATTTAAATATTGAAATTTGATAAGATAAGATAAGATTTTGAAAAAGATATGATTTTTTGAAAAAGATTTAAATTTTGAAATTTAAATTTTGAAATTTTAAATTTTGAAATTTGAGATTTTAATTTTAAATTTTTAAATTTGAATTTTGAAAATTGAAATTTGAGTTTTAAATTTTGAATTTTCGAATTTTAATGAGGAAAGAGAAAAACAATAAAATGACACCAAACTGAAAATTTTTAGATTAAAACGAAGAAAAAACTAAGAACAACTTGAAGGTCAAGATGAACACGAAGAACAACTCGAAGATCAAGATGAACACCAAGACCAATTTTTTTTTGAAAAATTTTTAATAACTAAATAAAAACCAATAACCTCTTAATTTATGAAAAGGCAAAAAATAAAAACAAAAAAAAAAACAAATAAACAAGCAAAAAGCAAATATTTACAATAACCAATAATAAGGCACACATTTGCAATTCCCCGGCAACGACGCCATTTTGACGTTGGAATTTTCGCCAGTAAAGAATTTTATAGAAACAGTCGCGTTGTAGATACAGTCTCTAAACCAACAGAAATCCCTTCGTACAAACGTTTTGGTTGTCACAAGTAACAAACCCCTTTAAATTGGTAACCGAGTATTTAAACCTCGGGTCGTCTTCTCAAGGAATTGCAGGGAAGTATGTTCTTATTATTGGTTATGAGTCTTGTAAATTGGGGGTGTTTTGAAAGTAAGGAAGCAGTATGTTGAATGATAAGAAAAATAAAATAGTAATAATTAAATAAACTCTTGGCAAGGTAATAGAATTGGAAGTCCTATCCTTGTCAATTGTGATGAGAATTGGATTTTAATCCCACTTTGTTAACCTCTAACTATGAAGGTAATTCAAGTGGATTAATTAGCTTAACCCTCAGGTCCTAGTCAATTCCTATGGAAAGACTAGAGTTATTGGAGCAACTTCCAATTTCAACCACTGCTTTATTTGACAGCTCAAGCGTTAACAATTACTTAACCAAAGCGAAAAGGAAGAAAATATTTAAATTAAATTAAAAGCATTCATAAATAGAATAAAACAATCATAAACTGAAATACCTCAAAATATATTAAATAGAACATTCAAATCTTAACATGGGAAGGTTCATAAGCTAAATTGGAACATTAACAAGTAAGAGAATTGGAATAATTAAAAATAGAAGAGAGACATTAATTAAAGGAAAATATTGGACCTGGTATTGAAGCAATAAAATTAAAAGGAATCCTAAATCCTAATCCTAAGAGAGAGGAGATAACCTCTCTCTAAAAACTATATCTACTCCTAAAATTGTGAATATGAAAGCTTCTTTATGAATGGATGCATTCTCCCACTTTATAGCCTCTAATCTGTGTTTTCTGAGCCGCAAACTGGGTCAGAAACAACCCATAATTCGCTGGTTGTGAATTCAAACACGCTGATTTTTTGTCACTGCGATGCATCCGCATGGAGTACGCGGTCGCGTCACCTAGAATTAGGGAAAATATGGTATATTATATATTAAATCGAAGCCCCGGACGTTAGCCTTCCAACGCAACTGGAACCGCATCATTTGGACCTTTGTAGCTAAAGTTATACCCGTTTGAGTGCGAAGAGGTCAGGCTGGACATCTTAGCAGTTTCTCCAATTTCTTGTATTCCTTCCACTTTTGCACGCTTCCTTTCTATCCTCTAAGCCATTCTTGTCCTGTAATCTCTGAAATCACTTAACACACATATCAAGACATCTAATGGTGATAAGAGAGGATTAATATTAGCGATATAAAGGCCAAAAAAGCATGTTTTCAATCATAGCACAAAACCAGGAAGGAAGACATAAAGCATGCGATTAGTATGAATAAATGGGTAAAGAGTTGATAAAAACCACTCAATTGAGCACAAGATAAACCATGAAATAGTGGTTTATCAGTGTGCGTCGATCTTCGCTGGTCATCTCCTTTGTTTCTTGTGTTCCTTCCATTTATGCAAGCTTCCTCTCTATCCTCTAAGCCACTCTTGCCCTATATTGCCTGAAAACACTTAACACACAGATCACGGCATCAAATGGTATAAAAGAACATTAAAAATTGACAATTTAAAGGCTTAGGAAGCAGGTTTTTAATCATAGAACAAAATTGGGAAGGATTTGTAAAACCATGCAAATTGTATGAATAAGTGTGCAAAGAGTTGATAAAAGCCACTCAATTTAGCACAAGATAAATCATAAAATAATGGTTTACCATGCATCCATATATTTTTGGCTTGAATGCTTTCATGCTTCTTTATTGCTTGTTTGGTTTTCTTAACCTACGAGTCTAGAGCATCTCAAGCACACTAGGATGAGTGAAGTGCATGTTCCTTTTCGTGTAACCGTGACATAGCTTTTTATGTTAGTGTATATGTTCTAAACCGCGCACAACTTAGAATGCACACTTACTTTTATCCATGTCGCACATTGGGTCACTCACTCCATTCTAGTGATTTACCTCATTCCAACAATATATGCTTCCTTACTTTTGCATCTACTTTCTTACTATCCTGTCTTCTATTTTCAAGATGAGTCATTATAAGCTAAAACAAAAGCGAAAGAAAGAACATGCAGCAATCGGTTGATCCACCAGCTGAAGGTGGCAACCCGTGAAGTCACCGTACCCCCTTGCTCATCTTTGAATGCACCGAGGACGGTGTAAACTTTTAAGTGTGGGGAGGTCGTCCGACCAATTGGCATTTTTGGGTGACAAATTTCTAATCCCAACACTTTTGTATTTCATTTTTTAGGCCTTTTAGATTTTTTTGTTGTATTTTCTTGTTTTGCATATAAATACATAATAAGCTTAGTCAAAATAATGAAATTTTCCAAGAAATTTATCTATAGGGCACGCCAATTGATTTGAGTAAAAATTTCTCATTGAACTTGCTTGAACTATACATTGTGGATCTTGTTTTTGAGCTAAGAACACAAGCATGTGAGATTTGAGCCTAATTGTGTGGTTATATCATATAACCACTTATTTTCATTCTTGTGTGCATTATTCTCTTTCTATGATTATAATCTTTAATTTGTTTGATTCTTTATGTCCATTATTTTGTATATACATGCACTTATATGATTGAGGCCATCACTTCATTTAGCTCACTTACCCAAATAGCCTACCTTTTATCTTCCATTGTTAGCCAACTTTGAGCCTATGATAAACGCATTTGTTCTTAATTTTAGCACATTACAAGCCTTAAAGTAAAAAACAATAAATGTCCTTAATTTAGATCTTTGATTAGCTTAGGCTAGTGAGTGTGTGTATCATTCAAGTGTAGAAAAACTTGGGACATTGGTTAAGGTAAAAGGGTAGTTTTGTATTTCTATTGAAAACGTTGGGAATTGGGTACATACACATGTGTTAATTAAATGTAAAACCATATGCATTGATGCTCTTGTGTATATTTTAGTTTGAAAAGAAAAAAATAGAAAAATAAAAATAAAAAATATGTAGAGAAAAAAATAGAAAAAGAAAGAAAAAGAAAAGCAATAAAAAGGGGACAAAATGCCCCAAAGTGACGCTCAATAATAATCAATGCATATGAGTTGTGATAAAAAAGAGAATGCATGAGTGTGTGAAAAAATAAAAAATGGGTAGTTAGGTTAGCATTTAAATTGTATAGGTTGTCATAGGTTAGGTGGGAAGCTTAGGTTAATCAAAGATTCAAATTTCAAGCTCACTTGACCATATGCATCATTACCTTTACCCTAGCCCCATTACAACCTATGAATAAGTCCTCATAATAAATGTATGCATGCATTGAATAATTGTTGATTGTCAGATGAAAAACAAATATTAGAAAGCATGATTAGGGGAGAATTGAGTGAATCAACCCTATACACTTGAGTGACTAAAGCAGATACACATCCGGTGAGGGTTCAATCGCTTAATTCGATGTTTTCACCCATGGTCATCTCTTTTCCTGCAAGTTTGTAAAATCTTTTAATAACTCAATTCAATTGCAGTTTGACTCGGTTGTTAATACCTTTAGCCCTTATGCTTATATTGGTTTTCTTGGGAATTGATTTATTTTGACCAAGTAATTGCATCCATTTAGATACTTGCATTTAGATAGTTGCGTGTAGGTAGATTGCATATAGTTAGTTTGCATTTAATAAATGGTGATACCCTTTGTCTCTTTCTTGGTTTAGCATGAGGACATGCTTGGTTTAAGTGTGGGAAGATTTGATGCACCACTATTTCGTGGTACATTTTATGCTGAATTGAGTGGATTTTTGTCCATTATTCTCATATTAATTCAATAAAATAGCATGGTTTTGTAATTCTCCCTTAATCTGCGCTTAAGTGTGAAAATATGTTTTTTAGGCCATAATTTGCTAATATTAATTCACCTTTGATTCCACTAGATGCCTTGACGTGTTTGTTAGTGAATTTAGGTTGAAAAGGCTAGGAATTGACCAAAGGAGTGAAGAGAAAAGCATGCAAAGTGGAGAATTCATGAAAAATCAAGGATTGGGAGTGCATACATCGACACACACACATGGAACGACGCGCACGCGTGAATATGAAGTCGGAAGGCGATGCGTACATGTGACATGACGCGTACGCGTGGGAAGTAAAAATGGCAAACGATGCGTACACGTGATCCATGTATATGCGTCGCAGCTCACACGTGACATCATTAAAGTGAAAACGCTGGGGGCAATTTCTAAGATTCCCAGGCCCAAATCCAACTCACTTTTTGAGCTTATTAGATGCATAATTCAAGAGGAGTCAGGGGGGAGAGCATATAGTTTAGTTTTGATCATGCTTTAGTTAGTTTCTAGAGAGAGAAGCTCTCTCTTCTCTCTAGAATTATGTTAGATGTAGATTAGGATTTCTTAGATATAGGTTTAATTCGTGCTTTGATTTACTTTTCCTTTCTAATTTCTTGTTCCCTGACCTTTTCTTTCCTATTTTAGTATTTTACTCTTTGTATTTGTTTACTTTGTTGTTAATGCACTCTTGTTTCTTTTATTTTTCTTTAATGTAATTTATGTTTGATTTCTTTTATTGTTGATTTGTTTTATTATTGTTAATTCCTTGCTTTTGGTAGTTATAGATTTAAATTTCTTGCAATTTTATTTTGCCTTCCTTTTATACCTTCCAAGTGTTTGATTAAATGCTTGGAAAGATGTTAGAGTAGATTTTTGTGTTCTTGGCTTGGGATGGTAACTTAGGTGAACTTGAGTTGCTAATGTCCAAATGTTGATAATTGGTATCCATTGACTCTAGCTTCCACTAAGTTAATTAGTGAGGTGGCTAGGACTTATAGATTAGGATTGATGTAGCTCATTTAACTTTCCATCACTTGTTAGAGGATGACTTAATGAGATTGATCCTTGCAATTATCATGTTGTGGTTAGTAACAAGGATAAAGATCCTTAACCATGAACCCTTGCCAAGACCTTTTTATCATTTGAGTTCATTTACTTTCTTGCCATTTATTTTTCTTGTTTCTTATTCAAAACCCCAAAACACTTTGCCATAACCAATAATTGAGCACACTTCCCTGCAATTCTTTGAGAGACAACCCGAGGTTTGAATACTTCGGTTATTTTTATTGGGGTTTGTACTTGTGACAAACAAGTTTTTGATTGAGGATTTGTTTGTTGGTTTAGAACTATACTTGCAACTAGAATTCAATTGAGAAATTCTTTACCGATAGACAATTTCCGTTCATCAGGAGGCACCTGCATAAAAGATTCAGCATCCAAGCCTCCTCCCTTGGATGAAACTAATTCAATCCCTCCTAAGACCAAACGTAAGTTTGGTGATGGATGTACACTATCCACAAAGGAGGAAGGCCCCAAAAGGAAGATACCTAGGGGCTGGAAAAATAAAAATATCCCAATTGAAGGCTTTTCACCATGAAAGATGGTAGTATTCACTTATCTCATCATGGTATTCACCATGGAAAAAAGAAGTGACAAAAAGGGACACCAGTATACTGCTGCAAGCCCAACCTTGCCTCAGGTAGTGAACAAGATCCTGTCTCTTGAGCGTATTATGCTATTCCATGAGAGCACAAGAAGGAAACTCCCAGTAAGGAGTAAGGATTTATTCCTCTATGACTATCTTCCTCCTTGAAAGGAGCTGTCCGTCAAGCTAATGACATTAAAGAAGTGCTTGTTAGGAGGCAACCCAACCTTAATTAGTTATTTTTATTGTATTTTAAATTTGTTTCTTTAAGTTATTTCTTTAGGTTTATGATCATATGCAGTAGTCAGAACAGAGACAGAAATGTTCAGTAGTGAAAACAGAACACTTTGGATGGAGTGTTGCTGGCGTTGAACGCCAACCAGGGAACAAAGGCTAGGCGTTCAACGCCCAAAATGGTAGAAGACCTGGCATTGAACACCAGGAAGGAGGTCCCTCCTGGGCGTTCAACGCCCTAAAGGGAGGAGGCAGCTGGCGTTCAATGCTAGGCATGGTGCACAAGCTGGGCGTTCAACGCCCATAAGGAAGGCAAAGAATTTGAATTCCCTAGCCTCTCAGGACCAGTAGGTCCCACAGAAGCTCTACCTACTCCACCTTCTTCTACCCTATTCTTCCCCATTGTTCATATCTGGTCAAGGACGAGCAAAACTCTAAAGTTTGGTGTTGCAAAAACTTTGCTTTTTGACTTCTACCACTCCTAAGTATGGCACCAAAGACTGGTGAAACCTCAAGGAAGAGGAAGGGAAAGGCATTTGCCCCATAAGAAGAGGATGGAGAAAACTAGAAAGCATACACATGAGCCTGTGCAGCCGCCTCAACAGAGACAAAGGAGTGACATTGAAGAGATTAAGCACTACATTGGATCCTCAAGGAGAAGCACTAGCTGCCACCATTAAAGGTTGATTCGTTCTCTTAATCTCTTTTTCTTATGTTATTTTTATGTTTTCTGTTGTATTGTCTGTTCTCTTATTCTTGTTAAATGATTATTTGCATTTATGTCTTAAGGCTATAAAAAGTTCCATATGTCTCCCACCTTGCTTAAATAGAAAATTTTATTTGAAAAGGATTGAGAGATACATGAATTTCAAGTTTAAAATAAGAGTAGTTCAATTATCTTGATGTGGTGGCATTACTTTTGTTTTCTAATTATATGAATAAACAGTGCATATTTGAAGTTGAAATTTTAGAATGTTGGCTCTTGAAAGAATGATGATGAAAGTGAAATATTATTGGTAATCTGAAAAATCCAAAAATTGATTCTTGAAGCAAGAAAAAGCAACAAAAAGAAAAAAAAGGGCATGTTGCAAAAGAAAAAAATAAAAAAAATTATTATGCATGCGAAAAAGAAAGAAAAAATGGCAAAGAAAAAAGCAGAAAAATCCATTACTGCCCAAAAATGCAGGAAAAGGAGGGTAGACTGAAAAAGCCAATAACCCTTTAAACCAAAAGGCAAGGATAAAAGAATCCAAGGCTTTGAGCATCAGTGGATAGGAGGGCCCAAAAGGAATAAAATCCTGGCCTAAGCGGCTCAACCAAGCTGTCCCTAACCATGTGCTTGTGGTGTGAAGGTGTCAAGTGAAAAGCTTGAGACTGAGCGGTTAAAGTCGTGATCCAAAGTAAAAAGAGTGTGCTTAAGAACTCTGCACACCTCTATATGGGGATTCTAGCAAAGCAGAATCACAATCTGAAAAGGTTCACCCAGTTAAAGTTTCTGTGGCATTTATGTATCTGGTGGCAATACTGAAAAACAAAGTGCTTAGGGTCACGGTCAAGACTCTAAAAGCTGTGTTCAAGAATAAAAAAGAACTGAACTAGGAGAGTCAATAATATTATCTGGATTCTAAGTTCCTAAAAATGCCAACCATTCTAAGTTTCAATGGATAGTGAGATGCCAAAACTATTCAGAAGCAAAAAGCTACTAAGTCCCACTCATCTAATTGAAACTGAGCTTAATTGAAAAATCTGAGATTTATTATATCTTAAATTTTTTGTTTATCCTACTGTGTTTTTAGTTGCTTGGGAAGAAGAACCAGTTTAAGTTTCGTGTTGTGATGAGCGGATATTTTATAAGCTTTTTGGCATCATTTTCATATAGTTTTTAGTATGTTTTGTTTAACTTTTATTAAGTTTTTATAGGTTTTAGTGTTAAATTCACATTTTTGGATTCTACTTTGAGTTTGTGTGTTTTTGTGCCATTTCAGGTAATTTCTGGCTGAAATTGAAGAGCTGGAGCAAAAGTCTGATTCAGAGAGAGGAAGCACTGCAGATGCTGTCTGGGTCTGACCTCCTTGCACTCGAAAGAACTTTTCTGGAGCTACAGACGACCAAATAGAGTGTTCTCAACAGATATGGAAATCTAACTTCCAGAGATTTCCAGCAAATGTATAATAGTTCATACTTTGATTTAGACTAGAAGGCCCAAAACATGCGTCCAACGCCAGCTTCCTGCTCCCTTCCAGGCATTCAGCGCCCAAGGAGAAGAGACCAGCGTCCAAACGCCCAAAAAAAGGCCAGTGTTCAACGCCCTAGAGGCCTCCTAGCACGTGGATTTCATCAAAGCTCAGTCCAAACACTCACCAAGTGGGCCCCAGAAGTGGATTTTAGCACTAGAAAGATTGTTTTACCCTTACTAGTCATTGTTTAGTATTTAAGGGATTAGATTTATGTTATTTGCACACTTTTGCAATACCTTTTACCATAATTCGAATTCACCATTGTATTTTCTTTTAGTATGAATTTCTGAACCTCCTAGGTTGATGGGAGGAGCCCTGCTGAGTCCTATGAATTAATAAAAGTATTACTATTTTCTTTCGATCCGTGTTTGATTTATTTCTAAGATGTATACTCGTTCTTCAACATGGTGAACAGGATGATCAGTGACAATCAGCTCTGTTCATCATACTAGGACCGCGTGCTTGACAACCACCTGTGTTTCCTTGGGATTGTGTGAATACGTGACTGAAAAGCGCGAACCGCCAGCTTGATTATGCATTTCTCAGACGGCTAATCCATGACTTTGTTGGAGACTTCTCAAGACACTAGTTCAGCCGATTTCTGAGGAGATTAGGGTCTCTGTGGTAGAGGCTAGAACCCAGAGAAGCAGCATTCTCTGATCCAAAAGATTCGACCTTGTCTGTGACATTTTGAGTAGGATCGCCAAGATAATGAACTGCTAGAGCTTCACCCTTATTCAGATTGGATGACCACGGCCAATGGCGTTTGATCACATACAGCCTACCATAGAAGAAATCACTCCCAAGCAAAGAAGACAGTAATACCAGAGTTAATTTAGAAAGGCTAATCAACTCCAATCCTCAACTATATTCCTATTACTAATTCCATTCACAAAATACCTTATACCCTTCTCTCATATTTCTTTTAATGCAATTAAGCCTCAATCCAACAACTTCTTGATTTTGCCTGACTAAGACCTGCAAGACAACCATAACTTGCTTTAAACCATAATCCTCATGGGATCGACCCTGACTCGCTCATGTATTACTTGAACGACCCAGTGCACTTGCTGGAACAACTGTATGAAGGTGTAGGGATTCGTGCACCAATAAGCAAGCATTTGGATGAGTTATGTATGCATATCTTGATTCATCAAACATAAGTGAATTATAATCATTTTCATTAGATTTATGCAAGAACTACTTGATGTATTGAATGATGCATTATCTGGTGATTATGGCAAAGCTTTGATGTACTTGTTTGATTGATGATAGGCAAGAAGAAGTAGAGGAGAAGCAAAAAAGGAGCAGAGAGGCTGTGGTGTTAGTGGCCAGGTTAGCCCACTAACGCCAGTGATAACGTGGTCTACAAGGAAGAAGTTGGCATTAGTGACAAAGTTAGCCCATTAACGCCAGTGCCAACGCTGGTCAAAGAAGAAGGGAGCGTTAGTAGCCAAAGTTAGCTCACCAATGCCACTACACAAGGAAGAAGGTGCCAACGTTAGTGTGCTAATGCCACCAACATTAGCACACTATTGTCTTCAATCATTGCACGAAGTTGGGGCTAGATGATTTGGCTAGTGTGCGTACACACGAAGCAGTGTGCGTACGCACCAGAGGAAAATTTGTCAGTGTGCGTACGCACAACAAGAAGAGCATTAATGGCCACGTTAGTGTGTTAACGCCAGCTTGGAAGAGAATTGTGGCGTTAGCAATGCTGTTAACGCCGGTACCAACACCAGTTCCAAAGGCACTCATGCAAGTATGAGAACTTTAGTGAGTTAACGCCAGAGTTAACTTCAGAAAGGGCCACTCCTAACTTACTTCAACTAAGGCCAAGAGCCCACATCCAAGTACTTGAAAACTTATTTGAAGAGGAGAATAGTAGTATATATAGGATGAGTTTTGAACTTAGAAAGGAGATGGACTCTTACACAGATGACGTACTCTGGATCTTAGCTTAGGACTCTTAGTTTTATAAACTTTTACATTCTGTAACTTTACATTAGCTTGTATTAAGTTTTGGTTTACTTTCATGCAATTTTAATTCCCTGTAATTGTTCTTAGAGCGATGATTAACTAAACCCCAATCATTAGGGGGAGGAGCTCTATTGTAATTCAAATGAATTAATGAAATTCTTCTTTTTCTTAATCTGTTTGTTGTAGCTAAGGGAAAACTTCTGTGCTTAATAGATCTATTCACTACCGGAAGGGGGTTTAGATCTACTTGAATCTCTATGTGAGCCTTGGGAGAGGGATCATAGAATTCAGTTTGAAGCTCTTTCTCTCACAACTCTCTTGATCAATAAGTTCCTGGTTTGAATTGAGATCCTGAGAACTTGTGTGGCTTAAGGTTTTCACAATTAAGCACAATTAGGAAAGAATTCACAAAAGCATGCTATTTTAATGAATAAATACAAGAAAAATTGATGAAATCCACCAAATTAGAACAAATAAATACCATGAAATGTGGATTCATCAATCCCCTAAGTTAGATTACCCCTTTTATTATGTTATGGTCTTAATTTATGCTTTAATGTTTTAGTTATGCTTTAAGATGAATCTTGTGATGGATATGAAGTTCTAGGATGGCCTCTGGCGTCCCGGAGTCTTATATCTTACATCACTGGGCACTGTTACCATACTGAGAACGTCTGGTTCTCATACTATATTCTGTTGTTGTTTTTCAGATGTAGGTCGTAACCCACCTCGGTGAGTTATTTTGATGGTGACAAAGCGGAGTATCCTGGATATATATTTTGGAGTCTTTTTGCTTATTTTATTTAGATCTATCACTTTTGTATTTACTTTTTCCTAGAGGGTTACTTTGAGAGAAAAACTTCTATAAGCTGTTTTAACTTTTAGATTTCTGTATTGTCTATGTACAACTAGCCAACTTAAACTCCGCGAGCCGTGGCTAGATCTTTATACTATTATACTCTGATATTTTGTTATATTATATCTATATCTTGTGCATTAAGTTTGTAGCTTCGTGTGTATGTTTTGCGCTTTTCAAATCCTGTTTTTGAGCTGTATCCTTCATCGGGCTTCTAGAATTTATTACTTCTTCTAGATATAAATATGTATAAGCTCTAGAATTGTCGTAACCTTTGATTAACCTTTGCTTTACGACGCGAGGTAAGGCTTAGGGTAATTAGGGTGTTACAGAAGCCATAGCAATAACCACATGTGATGCAAATATTATTTTCCAGTTTCTCAGAAAGTATATTTTCACCAGATTTGGAGTGCCTAAAGGCCTCATCAGTGATGGTGGTAGTCACTTTTGTAACAAACAACTAGATAAGCTGCTCCATAGATATGGAGTAACTCACAAAGTGGCTACACGATACCACCCTCAAACTAATGGCCAGGTTGAACTAGCAAACAGGGAATTGAAAAGAATCTTAGAAAAAATGGTTGGAGCTACAAGGAAAGATTGGGCAAGAAAGCTGGATGATGCCCTTTGGGCATATAAAATTGCATTCAAAATACCACTTGGGAGGTCATCTTTTCAGCTACTCTATGGCAAAGCCTGCCACCTCCCTGTGGAGCTCGAGCACAAGGCTTTTTGGGCCACTAAGCTCGTCAATCTTGATTTTCAAGCAGCAGGAGAAAAGAGGTTACTGCAACTCAATAAACTGGATGAATTTAGACTAGAAGCCTATGAGAATGCTAAAATCTACAAGGAAAGGACCAAAAGATGGCATGACAAGAAAATTGCAAGGAGAAATTTTGAGCCAGGACAACAAGTGCTAGTGTATAACTTCAGACTCAAGATTTTCCCTGGCAAGTTTAAGTCCAAATGGACTGGTCCTTATGTAGTGACTAAGGTCTCCCCACATGGAAATCTTGAACTCCTGAATGAAGCTTCAAAGGATACATTCACAGTAAATGGTCACAGGGTGAAGCACTACCTGGGAGGACCATGGGACAAGGAGGAGAGTATTCATGAGCTAACTTGAACAAGAATGAAGGACGTCAAGCTAGTAACGATAAAAGAGCACTTGTTTGGAGGCAACCCAACCAGAAGTAACTCTCTTATCTTATTTGTTTCAGTAAAAGAGTTAAGTAGATTTCCATGTATTGCAAGGAGTTAAGTTTGGTGTTACACACTAAAGTGATGTCATAAGTGAACATTTCAAGGGTGAATGTGTGATGCTAAGTTTGGTGTTCCACCACAGATTTTATTAAAACACATTGCAACCCCCCAATAGCATGCCTAGTCACTAACCCCAAACAATCATAGAACTACTTAACAACCGTTTACTTTCTAGTCCATAGTTTGGTTTCTTAATAAAAGCACATGATATTTCCTGCATGTATTTAGTTTGATGCATATAGAGGTAGGCAAGGAACTAAGTTTGGTGTTCAGACACAGACTTAAGTTCAGAAGATCAAAAGCATACATGCATGCTAACCATCTCTCATGTGCTTGGGGAACAAGCAACTTCCAATACTTTTACAGGCAGTCATTTCGTCTCTTGGGGGTAATATGCATCATCATGTGGAAAGACAAAGAAGGACATAAAGACCAGAATTGATGATGGATAGGAGCGAGCAAGAAGACACTAAGAGGTTGTATTGTTAGTTAACTATTTCCAGTTTGAAGTGCTTTAATTGGAAGTGCAATTGCACCATGTTTTCATGACTCTTTGCATTATGTTTTCTTTATGTTTACTTTGGCTTGCTAGTTTAATACCTAAGCCACTGCATCATATCTTATTGTATGCTTTGTTCCCTATGCTTCAATAAAAGAAAATGTTATGAAACAGAGAAAGAGTTAAAGTCCAATTTGGTAGAAGATAGAATAAAAATCCCAAGGTTATGTGGTGGTACATGCTTGAGTACTTAGTAAGTTCACAAATAAAGTGGAAGGGTAGAGTCTTCCTTTAAGTATAAGCTTAGTGTGCATTGTATGAAATCATTGTGAATAAAAGATCCTTGCAAAAAGAAAGAAAAGGAAGAAAAAAAGAGAGAAGCTGGCGTTAGTGGCCAAGTTAGCCCACTAACACCAGTGCTAACGTTGGTAATAAAGAAAGAAGAAAACAATGAATAAGCTAGGCACAAATAGCTTGACCCTAAAGATATATGTCTGTGATGCTTTTGTACAAGGATATGCTTGGATGATTAGGTTCTAAGGAGTGCTTCATCACTTGATAACTTGGGTTAACTAACCCGAGATTATCAACCAAAAGTCCATTATCAAGAGCAACCTTGCTACAAAGCATTTAACAACCCAAAGATGTGTTGGGCATCAATGTCTCAATGTTAAATTGCAAGTCAAGTTCCTGTGGTATGTATGTGTTGAGGAGAGGCTTGAGTTAGTAAGTTCTGAGGGGTGCTTCAATACCTAACACCTTGAACCAACTGGGTCGGGAGTTTGACTGAAAGCTTACCATAAAGAGCTGCCTTAACACAGAGCACTAAGCTTCAATAAAAAGAATAAGTCTCTAGCAAAGAGAAAAAGAAAAGCAAAAAGTTCAAACCAAGGATCGAAGAATAAAAGGGTTTCATAGAAGCAGTAGAGTTAGTAGTTAAGGGGATGGAATTGATGCCAGGGCATTTTGGCCAGTTTCACTGACCTTATCTTTACTGTTTTAGGGTAGTTTCATGCATTTTCTTAGTAAATAAGCAAGTTTTGGGGTAGTTTCATGCATTTTCTTAGTTTCATCACATTCAGGTTGAAGTACGAATGAATATCTTAGAAGCGGAATAAGTTGAATTGAATAGAAAAACAGTAGTACTTTGCATTAATCTTTGAGGAACAGCAGAGCTCTACACCTTAATCTATGGAGTGTAGAAACTCTACCGTTGAAAATACATAAGTGATAATAGAGTTCATTGGTCTCGTCCCCAGAGGGGAACCGGAGTAACCAAGATGTCTAATACAATAGTAAAAAGTCCTATTTATACTAAACTAGCTACTAGCGTTTACAGAAGTAAGTAATTGATGCATAAATCCACTTCCGGGGCCCACTTGGTATGTGTTTTGGCTGAGTTTGAATGTTACACGTGCAGAGGCTCTTTCTGGAGTTGAACGCCAGGTTGTAACATATTTCTGGCGTTCAACTCTGGTTTTGATGTGTTTCTGGCGTTTAACTCCAGACAGCAGCGTAGAACTGGCATATAACGCCCTTTTACGTCATCTAAACTCGGCCAAAGTATGGATTATTATATATTTCTGGAAAGCCCTGGATGTCTACTTTCCAACGCAATTGGAAGCGCGCCATTTTGAGTTCTGTAGCTCCAGAAAATTCACTTTGAGTGCAGGGAGGTTAGAATCCAACAGCATCAGCAGTCCTTCTTCAACCTCTGTATCTGATTTTTGCTCAATTCCTCAATTTCAGCCAGAAAATACCTGAAATCACAGAAAAACACACAAACTCATAGTAAAGTCCAGAAATGTGAATTTAACATAAAAACTAATAAAAACATCCCTAAAAGCAACTAGATTCTACTAAAAACATACTAAAAACAATGCCAAAAAGCATATAAATTATCCGCTCATCATGGAGAATTCGGGGAAAATCAAGGATTTGGAGTGCATACATCGATGCGCACGCGTGACAGATGCGCACGCGTGAAAATGAGGTTGTTCGGGCGACGCGTACGCATGACATGACGCGTACGCGTGGAAAGCAAAACTCCAGACGACGCGTACTGATGAACGGATAATTTATACGCTTTTTGGCATTGTTTTTACATAGTTTTCAGTATGATTTAGTTAGTTTTTAGTATATTTTTATTAGTTTTTAATTAAAATTCATATTTCTGGACTTTACTATGAGTTTGTGTGTTTTTCTGTGATTTCAGGTATTTTCTGGCTGAAATTGAGGGACCTGAGCAAAAATCAGATTCAGAGGTTGAAGAAGGACTGTAGATGCTGTTGGATTCTGACTTCCCTACAATGAAAGTGGATTTTCTGGAGCTACAGAACTCAAAATGGCGCGATTTCAATTGCGTTGGAACGTAGACATCCAGGGCTTTCCAGCAATATATAATAGTCCATACTTTGCCCGAGTTTAGATGATGCAAACTGGCGTTGAACGCCAGCTCCATGTTGCAGTCTGGCGTTAAGCCCCAGAAACAAGTTGCAAAGTGGAGTTCAACGCCAGAAACACGTTACAAAATGGCGTTCAACTGCAAGAATGACCTCTCCACATGTAAACTTCAAGCTCAGCCCAAGCACACACCAAGTGGATCCCAGAAGTGGATTTCTGCATCATTTACTCACTTCTGTAAACCCTAGTAACTAGTTTAGTATAAATAGGACTTTTTACTATTGTATTTACAACTTTGAATTATCTTTTGATCCTTTGATCACGTTTTGGGGGCTGGCCTCACGACCATGCCTGGACCTTATCACTTATGTATTTTCAACGGTAGAGTTTCTACACACCATAGATTAAGGTGTGGAGCTCTGCTGTTCCTCAAAGATTAATGCAAAGTACTACTATTTTTCTATTCAATTCAACTTATTCCGCTTCTAAGATATTGTTTTATATTTTATTTATATTCATCCACTATAATTTCTTAATACAATTTAATCCGCCTGACTGAGATTTACAAGGTGACCATAGCTTGATTCAAGCCGACAATCTCCGTGGGATCGACCCTTACTCACGTAAGGTTTATTACTTGGACGACCTAGTGCACTTGCTGGTTAGTTGTACGAAGTTGTGAAACAGATATAAGATCATGAACGTGCGTATTGAGTTTTTAGCGCCGTTACCAAGGAATGGAATGATCACAATTTCGCACACCACGTACGCGTGGCCCATGCGTACGCATCGAAGCTCACACCTGATCTCATTAAAATGAAAGTGCTGGGGGCGATGTTTGAGGTTCCCAAGCCAAAATCCAACTGATTCCAGAGACTATTTCATGCAGAATTCAAGCTTGGACAAAGGGGGAGCAATTAGTTTTAGGATAGCATCATGTAGTTTAGTTTTCTAGAGAGAGAAGCTCCCTCTTCACTCTAGAATTAGGGTTCTTAGGTCAATTGCATCTTAGATCTAGGTTTAATTTCTTGTTCTCATCTTGTTTTCTTTACAATTTCTTGTTTCTACATCCTTGCTTCCTTAGTTTTACTTGTTATTCCCTTTATTTCGTTGCCTATTTTGATGTTGATGAACCCTTGTTGGATTTGTTTTTCATTTAATGCAATTTTATGTTTCCATGTCTCTTTCATGTTTATCTTCATTGTTATTGTTGATTTCTTGCTTATGTTAGTTATGGGTTTTGTGAATTCTTGCAATTTATGATGTTTACTTTTATTTCACTCTAGGTGTTTAATGAAATGTTTTCACTAGCTTTTGAGTAGTTCTCTTTATTCTTGGCCAAGGATAAGGGAATTGAGTGACCTTGAGTCATTGGGTCTTATTGAATTGGTGATTTGAGAACCCTATGTGGTCAATTTGATAACCATTGACACTAGCCTACTACTAAGTCAATTAGTACCTAGGTTAGGACTTGTGGATTGATGTTGATCAAGCCATTTGATATACTTCAAGTATAGAAGTAGACTTACTGAGCTCGGTTCCTCATAATTGTCAATACATGGTTTGTAGACAAGGATGGTGATCTCAATTTCCAAGTCTTAGCCAAGAGTCCTTTTCCTTTATTTTATTAGTTCTTATCATTTACTTTCTTGTTACTTACTTTTCTTGCCAATTACAAATCAAACCCCCTTGTTTCCTTCATAGCCAATAATTGATCACTTCATTGCAATTCCTTTTGAGATTACCCGATGTTTAAATACTTCGGTTATTTTTATTGGGGTTTGTACTTGTGACAACCAAAATCTATTAAAATTTGAATTGAGCATTACTAGTTGCTTGGGAACTATACTATCAACGGAATTATTTTGTGTGAAATTCCTAACCATACGAAAATGCTCTTTCACTAGGTAGGAGACACCCCACCATGGTAATATCCTTTCAACTCTTCTTTTTTTTGTAGTTTTTGTTTATTGAATTTTGTCTCTTTGATTAGCATAGTTTGATTGCATTCTAGGCTTGCTTTAGTTGCATTTTATGTTTGATCATGTGTTTTTGATGAATGATATATTTTGGGGTTGAAAACCTTTGATTGAAATCATGGTTGGTGCCATAGAAACATTACAAATATTACAGAAATAGAGTTCTGTGTGTGCGCACAGCCTTGTGCATACGCACACTTCCCCTATTTTTCTTAAACTATGTGTGCGCACAGAAGTGTGCGTACGCACACTCATTGTTCCACGCTCTGTTCGCAATGCTCGCAGTGCTTGTGCGCGCGCAATCCAATTACATTTTCATTCTGTGAGTACACACACTCCCTTGTGCGTACGCACACATGGTCATCTTGCCCTGTTTAAAAAAAAAGAGTGTTCTGTGCGTGCGCACAGCCCTGTGCACACGCACACGTCTTGAGACCCTCTCTGCCAGCAGCGCTCGCACGCCCTGTGTGTAACGACCTAATTTTCTGTATGTCTAGATCATACCGGAAACTAAGCGTTAACAACTTGTCTTCCTAATTATTATCTATTATTAATTATATGAGCCTGATTCGCTGTTAAAAACGTAGTTCTTTTGTGGGGTATTTTTTTTTGAAAACATTTGGATTAATAGACGGAATCATTCATAATTAATTCACAAATGATAACAGATAAAACAGTTATAAACAACCACACATAAATACATCACAGGTAGTCAACAGCATTCAGTGATCCAGCCTTTACTTAAGTATCGACTTTTAGTTAGGACACCCCTAGATATAGCTAGATAATAACAATATACATATATATACATACAACATCCCAGGCCCTGACCTATTCAAGAAGTCCCTAAGCTGACACCCAGGCTAGTCTAGACTCTATACTCACCTAGTCCCTCTAGATTACTGAAGCGAGGGAAAGTATGTTCTAAGTCTTCAAAACTCAAGTCAGGTCGAATGTCATCAAAAGGTGGAAGGTCGTCTACTACTCCTCTGCACAATCATACGTCATCAAAGAGCGTCTCTCTAGTACTTCATTGAGTGGCCACATAACAACAACATCGTACGGAGGACTTATGCTAAAATTCACGTACAAACGGGGTGCAGATATTGACTGGTCTCACAGTATATACATATAAACAAAGAACGAGATTCTCCTTAGACTCAGAAGACTACCTGGAGCGGAATCCTCTTCTTGCGAACGGTCGTCAGTGAACTACAAAAGGGTACTCATGCTTCCATCTGAGGGGGAAGCGAAAGAGAAGGGGTAAGAACTGGGGAGTTCTTAGTAGGGCTGGGGTTTTTAGTTAAGTTCATTAATCTGTGTTGCTTAGCAGACATATAGCAGAATATAGAGATGCAATAAACAGAAGACAGATGAATAGAGAAAATAGAGTAAACTGAAAACAGATCACCAACAGAAGAATATAAGAAAGTAAAACACAAACAAAAGAATACAAGAAAATAAAACACAAATACAAAGAATAGAATACAAACAAACAAAGCATACATTCATTCAACAATCATAACAGAAGAAATGCACAACCAAGTATGATGCATGTCTGTCCTATGCAAGCCATGAGCTCACGTGTCGGTTTACACCCTGCATCCCAACATTACCTAGGAACAAGTCCCAGATATGGTTTCCCTTTGTGTCCTTAGTGCATACATGTCGGTGGTAAGAATACCACTCCTTCGTGACTACCGACAGTCGGCGCAAAGCCCGACCCCATAATATACGCACAAGGGAAAACAGTGATCCTCAGTTCATGGGCATCTCCGAGATCAACACACAAACAAAACAAAGATCCTCAGTTCGTGGGTTTCTCCGAGATCAACATACAACAAAATAGAGATCCTCAGTTCGTGGGTTTCCCCGAGATCAATACACAAAATAGTGATCCTCAGTTCGTGGGTTATACCCGAGATCAATACACAAAATAGAGATCCTCAGTTCGTGGGTTATACCCGAGATCAACATACAACAGATCGTGGGTTATTTCCGTAATCAATGATTATCAATTCGTGGGTTTTCCCGTATTTAAAACAAATAACAATTTATAGGTTTCCCCGAGATCAATGATCATTCAGTTCGTGGGTACTTCCCGAATTTAACCAATTATCAATCTGTGGGTTTTACTACTCTTCCCTCTTTGTCTCTTTACTCTGCTCTGATTACTCTTTTCTCTTAGTCTCTTCACTTTGCTCTGATTACTCTTTTCTCTTTATTTTACTCTGCTTATTCTGTTCTCTGTGTTTCTTTACTCTGCTCTTATTTCTCTACTTAACGTATGTATTTAAAGCTTATGTAAATTTTGGTATGAATAGTTAACCTGTCCCAAGTATAGGTTCATTAAGTCTATATGGAAATAGTTTCACTTTTCATATTATACCTAACCCTAGTCGCAACTCAAGGACTAACTATGTTGCCCTAGTTCGTTCATTAGTCTCTGACTATTTTTTTATCGTTAAAACATTACAGACTTTTCTTTGATTTTTATCTTTTCTTCAAGTTTTTATCTTTCCTTTATCTTTGCCTCACTAATATGTTATTACCACTCCCTAAGTATTTTATGAAGGTAATTAAGAGATTCTGCGCTTAAAGTTGTCTTTCTAAAGCTTTTACAGAAAACTGCCTTT
>NC_029791.2:55834549-55839549 GCF_000816755.2 Arachis ipaensis
GACATTATTTTATTATTTTTATTAAAATATTATTTTTAATTAAATATTGTTATTTAATATTTTATTATTATTTATTATTTTATTAATATATTTTTGAAAATTACCCCACTTTAAATTTTAACCTTTAAAATTCACTTTTTACCACCCGTAACTTTTAATATTTCTACTTTAACCACCCTAACTTTCAGAAATTACCAAATAACCCCTCAAACACCAAAATATTTACTTCCTTGCCCTTTCTAAGATCTAAATGGTGTTCTTCAATGTTCTTCATCACACTCAAAGTGTTCTTCATGTTCTTCGTAAATTCTTCAGATTCTTTCTCTGTTTTTACCCGTTTTTCAGTCTTTTCAGCAACCGTTTTTTTACCAAAATTCAAAATAAATTAGCAGCCACTAAAACCCCATCTTTTCTACATGATTTTACCACAAATTGAACCCCAATTTAAGGATTAGGGTTCGTTTTTCCAGCAGCCATGAAGAACACAAATTCAAAGTTAAATATCATCAAATTTCATCAAATTTTCACCAAAATTTCAACAAGAATCACTCATATAAACAATCAATTTCAAGCATAACCAAACCATATCATAATCACGCAACTCAAAAACAATCAATCAAGATTAATTTTACCAAGCCCTACCTGGTTTTGCTGCTCCTAATTCGGTTATACTTTCAGGTGGTCCTTAAGCACATTTTCCTCCTAAATCACATCAAGAACAACTTTAAATCCAAAAACCCTCAACTGACCAAATCTTGCTCAGAATGCTAGGAAGGGATATCTCACCTTATACATGCTGCAAAATTAACATTTCTTGGCCCTCAAGTCAAGTTAAGCATGATTCCTAAGGAAGAACATCAAGAAAACACATGTTTAAGCATGTTAATTTGAAAACCAAATTGAAGAGGGAGGGAGACAGCCATCTCACCTTATTTCCAACCATGATATGTTATATGATTATGTAGAGGAAGAAGAGAGGATCATTTTGGTGAAATCGGAGTTTTGATTTGAGTTATTTCAGAAGAAATCAAGCTTTGAAGATTTATGAACCAAAAACTTTCTCTCCTTTTTCTCTTGATGATTTTCGGCCACAATGAGCAAATGAGGCAGCCTTGGGGGTTTTGGGGGTTTAGGGTGAGTTTTGATTGGTTGGCTTGGAGGTGGATTAAAATAAAATTAAAATATATCAGGTGTATATCTACTAAAACTAGGTGTATCGGAACACTTGTAAAAACATCTCTAAAAATTACTTTCTGAGCTACTAGCATAAATGACACTAGTAACATATTTATTATGAGAATAGAACATGTATGATGAGGCCTTAGCATTGCTAAAGTCATCAGAGAGTGCTGGTGCTAAGCTGCACCAGTAAACTATGAACCCGGTTAAACCGATTTCCTATTTTTAACTAAAACAGACCAGGTAACCTTATAATATCATTCAAGCATCTTCTAATACTAATATAATAATAATATTATACTATTATCTCTCTTCTCTCATGAATCGAGTCCGGTTCATCAAACTGAGACTATTTACGGAAATCAGAATCAAAACTCCTAACCGATACGGTTCAAAAAAAGGTTCTTCGTGATTGCGTTATCGAGCTTATCTCCACTAAGGTCCTGAATTAAAGATAATATAATGACAATGAGTATTGAGATGCTTGATGATACAACAGAGGTGTTCCCTTTACTGATCTTCCGGAGGATTCCGTGCCTTCAGAAAAGATCTCGCATACTCAAAAATCAGGGTTGTTACACTGTGCATATGAATGCCCTCAATTTTTGCTAGTGTGCGTATGCACACATCCTTGTGCGTACGCACGAGCCGCGTTCTGGGCCGTGATTTAAAATCTGCCCTGTTGCGCTACTCCTCACCCCCTTTCTTCTTTCCTTCTTTCTTCTTCTACCCCCTCACCCCAGCCCATCCCTTCTTCCGGCGACCACCACCATCGCCGTCTGACCGCCGCCGCCGCCACCGGAACCACCACCGCCACCATCTCTCTCTCTTTCTATTTCTTATCTTTTCTTCTTTTTTTTTCTTCTTCTTCTTTCTTCTTTCTTCTCTCTTTCTTCTTCGTTTTTCTTCTCTTCTCCGATGAAACTCCACCGCCGTGAGCCTCGCAGTGGCTAACAGAAGTGCCACTGTTACCTATCCCTTTCTTTTTTATTCTCCATCTTTTCAATTTTCTTATTTTAAACTTCTTTGTTATGTTTAGTTGCTTGATTAATTTCTGTTTTCTTGATTGAACTTTGGTTATTTAAGTTTGCTTAATTGTTTGTTTGTTGAATTGCAAGTGTTCCAATTTCTAATTTATGGGTTGTTGATGCTTGAATTTTTTCTTAAATTGATAAATTTGTGCACTGCACTCCATGTGTTTGACATACTGCCTGAATGAAGCTTGCGTTTGATGCATGTGTTGTCACGACCATATGTGTTAGACTATATCCGTGTTTGCCATTCTAATCAAGAATTGTGCACTTTTGAATGATTATAATGATATCTTGGATTGGAATTTCAATAATGTACTTGTTATTGCTTTAAATTTCTAGCACCAAATTGACATAAAGATTGACATTTATTTATTAATTGGTGAAATTTTGAACAAGTACATATTGAATTTAGTGAATTTAATTGAATTTCTTGTTCATCATGGTTTTTAAGTCAATATAATCACATCAGAAGGTCCTTGTTTCTTGTTCATGCTTTGCATTTGTTTGAGTTGAATTGACTTGATTCCTATAAAGACTTGTCACTTTTTGTAACAAACATCTTAACCATGTGATTATTTGATTATTCCTAAGGATGAATAAGTAATTTTCTTTTCATCATTGCATTGGTTATTGTTTGTTGTGCTATTTTATATCAATTTTACCCTTTCACTTGCACAACTTCAATATCCAATAATTCCTACATTCAATTCACTCTTGTTGTAGTTGCCTAAGTTTGCCTGTATTTAATTGATGCTCATTCATTGCTTGCATCTTAGGCCATTTAGTTGAGGAACTCATGCTTACTTTTTGATTGTGTTGATGCCATTTTAACCGGCCGTTGTGTGTATTCTAACTGGGTGCATAATTGGAATACCCATATGGCTAATCCATTTTCATCATACCACACCACTATGCAAACTTTCTCAATTAGATGCTTATTTGCTTTTTAATTTACCTTTTTGTGCTACTAGCCCTATGAGTCCTAATTATACTTTATTCATTCTTTTCAAGGATGAGACATAAAGGCAAGGAGCCGGTAGAGGAGGAGGACACCGAGGATGGAAATGCCGAGAATGCTTTGGACTTGGCGATTCCACATAACCTGAGCCCCCGCATATGCCAAACGAAGGTGGAGCTCTTGAGAGACATTCTTCCCGGATCGTGTTCGAGCACGGAGGACCGTGCAACGCTTAAGTGCGGGGGAGGATTCGCCATTTTGGGGCGTAAACTTTCTTTTTCGAATACTTTGAACTTTATTTTTTTTTGTTTCTTTTTTTTATGTTTCTTGTAGATATTTGGAATGTTTTTTATTATTGTATTGCTTTTTCTTCTTGTACATATATCTTAGACTATTCATAGTTTATCTTTATTGCATTTTACATCTTTTGCATGGTATATATTTTATAGATAGAAGTTGTGATTGGATGTGGTGAATAGTATAGCACCTAGTTCAATTTTATCCTAATTGTTCATGTTAGTTTTTGGTTGTTGAAAATTAGGAATAGATCTAGGAAAATTTTGAAAAAAAAAAAATTGCATCCATCACATCATACATACATATAGGAAATAATTTTGGTGAAAAACAACAAAAAATTTTAAGAATTTTGTTTTAGGGCATTCTATTGAATTGATTTAGAAAATTACTTTTAAACTTGCTTAAATGATTTTTATGGAATATAGAAGAGGAAAGAACAAAATACCTTGTGAGTTTTTGGGCTTATATTGAGTGGTTACAATTTTTAACTACTATTTTTGTTCATTGTATGCTATGCTCCTTCTATGATTGCGATCTTAGATTTGCTTGATTCTTTATTTCCAATGATTGATGTTTTGAATGCATTGAGCATGATTGAGGCCGTCTTTGATTAAAGCTTACTTAACCCACATGGCCTACCCTTTGCATCTATCATTGTTAATCCCTTTGAGCTTTATTTACCCCATTATTTTTTATATTAGCACATTACAACCTTAAGCAAAAAACCATGATTTACCTTTAATTATATCCTTGATTAGCTTAGGTTGAGCAGTGTATTTCGTTTAAGTGTGGGGAATTTTGGGAAGCATTGGTAGAGAAAATGTTTATTTTTGGGTATTCATTGAAAATTCGGAAAACGGGTGCACATTCATGTATCAATTTCCTTTAACCATATGTATTTGTCATAGAAAAAAAAGAAATAGAAAAAAAATACAAAAAAAAATAAAATGAAAAAAATAATAAGAGGGGACAATAGTTACCACAAGGAGAAAAGAATGAATAAGGAATGCATATGTGATGTGGATGAAAGAGCATACATGAATATGTGTAACAAGTGAGAATGGGAACGTTAGGATTGCATATGTTTGTTATTGGATTGATAAAGGTTGAGTTGGATACTTAAACTAATCAAGGATTCAATGTAGTCCACTTAGCCATATCTATCCTACCTTAACCCTAACCCCATTACAACCCTAAAAAGACCTCATGATAATTGCATTCATGCATCAATAACTTGTCGATTGTTAGATGAAAGACAAATCCTAGAAAGCATTATTAGGAGGAGACTTGAGTAAATTAACCCTAAACACTGAGTGATGAAAGTGTATACACACCTAGTGAGGGTTCAATTACTCAAATTCTATGTTTCCACACCTCTCTTATCATGCATTCTTGCAAGTTACCTCATTTTGAAACTTGAATCAATTCTTTGAATTTTGGTTGCATTGAGCTACTTCTTTGTAAAGCCCTATATGTTTATATACTTGCTTGGAAATTTGATTGTTTGTTTTCACCAATTTCATAGGACATTA
>NC_029791.2:55844549-55862601 GCF_000816755.2 Arachis ipaensis
TAAAACATGAAGCATAGTAAACGAAAAACAGGAAAATAAGAACAAGGAGATTAAGGAACGGGTCCACCTTAGTGAGGGTGGCGTCTTCCTCTTCTTGAAGAACCAATAGTGTTCTTGAGCTCCTCTATGTCTCTTCCTTGTCTTTGTTGCTCCTCCCTCATAGCTCTTTGATCTTCTCTAATCTCATGGAGGATGATGGAGTGCTCTTGGTGCTCCATCCTTAGTTGTCCCATGTTGGAACTTAATTCTCCTAGGGAAGTGTTGATTTGCTCCCAATAGTTTTGTGGAGGGAAGTGCATCCCCTGAGGTATCTCAGGGATTTCATGATGAGGAATTTCCTCATACTCTTGTTGAGGTCCATAAGTGGGCTCTCTTTTTCGCTCCATCCTTTTTTTAGTGATGAGCTTTTGAGATGAATCTCTCCATCTCCCATAACTCAGATGTGGAAGCTTTTGCCTTCCCTTTCCTCTTTCTAGAGGTTTCTCTGGCCTTAGGTGTCATAAACGGTTATGGAAAAACAAAAAGCAACACTTTTATCACACCAAACTTAGAAAGTTTGCTCGTCCTCGAGCAAAAGAAGAGAAGAGGGAGTAGAAGAAGAAGAAAATAGATGAGATGGAGAGGTGTGAGTGGTTCGGCCAAGGGGGGTTTTAGGTGGTTATGATGTGTGAAAAGGAAGGAGTGATGGTTTTGGAGGAGTAATGGAGGTGATTGGTGAAGGGTATTTGGGGAAGAGGGTTATGAAAAGGTGTGAAGAGGATAGAAGAAGAAGTGTGGTAGGTGGGGATCCTGTAGGGTCCACAGATCCTGTGGGGGATCCTGTGGGGTCCATAGAACCTCGCCAGACTGCTGCCTGTTTTTGGTGTTAAATGCCCAAATGTAGCCTGTTTCTGGCGTTTAACGCCAGGTTGATGCTTGTTTCTGGCGTTAAACGCCAGCTTGGTTCTTGTTTCTGGCGTTAAACGCCAGACAGATGCTTATTTCTGGCATTTAAATGCCAGAATATTCTTCCTCCAGGGTGTGCTATTTTTAATGCTGTTTTTCATTCTATTTTCGATATTCCAGTAGTTTTTGTGACTTCACATGATCATCAACCTAAAGAAAACATAAAATAGCAATGGAAAATAAATAGATATAATTAAATAACATTGGGTTGCCTTCCAACAAGTGCTTCTTTAAAGTCAATAGCTTGACAGTGAGTTTTCATGGAGCCTCACAGATATTCAGAGCATTGTTGGGACCTCCCAACACCAAACTTAGAGTTTGAATGTGGGGGTTCAACACCAAACTTAGAGTTTAGTTGTGGCCTCCCAACACCAAACTTAGAGTTTGACTGTGGGGGCTTTGGTTGACTCTGCAGTGAGAGAAGCTTTTCATGCTTCCTCTCCATGGTTACAGAAGCAGAACCTTGAGTCTTAAATACAAGGTAGTCCTTATTCAGTTGAAGGACCAACTCTCCTCTGTCCACATCAATCACAGCTTTTGATGTGGCTAGGAAGGGTCTTCCAAGGATGATGGATTCATCCTCATCCTTCCCAGTGTCTAGGATTATGAAATCAGCAGGGATGTAAAGGCCTTCAACCTTTACTAACATGTCCTCTACTAGTCCATAAGCCTGTTTCATGGATTTGTCTGCCATCTCTAATAAGAATTTGGCAGCCTGTACCTCAAAGATTCCTAGTTTCTCCATTACAGAGAGTGGCATTAAGTTTATGCCTGACCCCAGGTCACACAGAGCCTTCTCAAAGGTCACGGTGCCTATGTTACAGGGAATTAGGAATTTACCAGGATCCTTTTTCTTTTGAGGTAAAGTGTGCTGAACCCAGATATTTAGTTCATTAATGAGTAATGGAGGCTCGTTCTCCCAAGTCTCATTACAAAATAGCTTGGCATTCAGCTTCATGATTGCTCCTAAATACTGGGCAACTTGCCCTTGAACAATGTCTTCATCTTCTTCAGAAGATGAATAGTCATCAGATCTCATGAATGGTAAAAGTAGGTTCAATGGAATCTCTATGGTCTCTAGATGAGCCTCAGATTCCTTTGGTTCCTCAAAGGAAAACTCCTTATTGGTTAGTGAACGTCCCAGGAGGTCTTCCTCGCTAGGATTCACGTCCTTCACCTCCTCTCTGGGTTCGTCCACACCAAGTAAGGTTATGGCCTTGCACTCTCTTTTTGGATTATCTTCTGTATTGCTTGGGAGAGTACTAGGAGGAGTTTCAGTGACTCTTTTACTCAGCTGGCCCACTTGTGCCTCCAAATTTCTAATGGAGGACCTTGTTTCATTCATGAAACTTAGAGTGGCCTTAGATAGATCAGAGACTATATTTGCTAAGCTAGATGGATCCTGCTCCGAATTCTCTGTCTGTTGCTGAGAGGATGATGGAAAAGGCTTGCTATTGCTAAACATGTTTCTTCCACCATTATTAAAGCCTTGTTGAGGCTTTTGTTGATCCTTCCATAAGAAATTTGGATCATTTCTCCATGAGGGATTATAGGTGTTTCCATAGGGTTCTCCCATGTAATTCACCTCTGCTATTGCAAGGTTCTCAGGATCATAAGCTTCTTCTTCAGAAGATGTTTCTTTAGTACTGTTGGATGCAGCTTGCAATCCATTCAGACTCTGAGAAATCGTATTGACTTGCTGAGTCAATATTTTATTCTGAGCCAATATGGCATTCAGAGTATCAATTTCAAGAACTCCCTTCCTCTGAGGCGTCCCATTACTCACAGGATTCCTTTCAGAAGTGTACATGAAGTGGTTATTTGTAAACATGTCAATGAGTTCCTGAGCTTGTGCAGGCATTTTTTTTTAGGTGAATGGATGTACCTACAAAATGGTCTAATGACATCTTAGCTAATTCAGACAGACCATCATAGAATATATCCAGGATGGTCCATTCTGAAAGCATGTCAGAAGGACACTTTTTGGTCAGTTGCTTGTATCTCTCCCAAGCTTCATAGAGGGATTCACCTTCTTTCTATTTGAAGGTTTGAACATCCACTCTAAGTTTGCTAAGCTTTTGAGGAGGAAAGAACTTGGCTAAGAAAGCCGTGACCAGCTTATCCTAAGAGTTCAGGCTATCTTTAAGTTGAGAGTCCAACCATATTCTAGCTCTGTCTCTTACAGCAAATGGGAAAAGCATAAGCCTGTAGACCTCGGGATCAACCCCATTGGTCTTAACAATATCACAGATTTACAAGAATTCAGTTAAGAACTAAAAATGATCATCTGATGGAAGTCCATGAAACTTGTAATTCTGTTGCATCAGAGAAACTAATTGAGGCTTTAGCTAAAAATTGATTGCTCCAACGGTAGGGATTGAGATGCTTCTTCCATGTAAGTTAGAATTTGGTGCAGTGAAGTCACCAAGCATCTTCCTTGCATTGTTGTTGGGTTCGGCCATGTCTCCTTCTTTTTCGAAAATTTCTGTCAAATTTTCTCTAGAGAGTTGTGCTTTAGCTTCCCTTAGCTTCCTCTTCAGAGTCCTTTCAGGTTTAGGATCAGCTTCAACAAGAATATTTTTATCCTTGTTCCTGCTCATATGAAAAAGAAGAGAACAGAAAAGAAAATATGGAATCCTCTATATCACAGTATAGAGATTCCTTATATGAGTATAAGAAGAGAAGAATAGAAGAAGGAAAAGATAGGAATTCGAACACAGAGGAGAAGAGTGGGTTCAAATTTTTGAGTGAAAGAGGGGTGTTAGTAGATAAATAAATAAATAGAAGAAGATGAGAGGGAGAAGAATTCGAAAATTAAATAAAAATATTTTTATTTTTATTTTAAATATTAGTTATAATTCAAAAATACGAAAAGGAATAAAATTAAAATTAAAATTTAAAATAATGAGTTAATGAAAAGAAATTTTGAAAAAGAAGTTAGTAATTTTCGAAAATTAGAGAGAGAAAATTAGTTAGGTAGTTTTGAAAAAGATAAGAATGAAACAAAAAGATAGGATTAATTGAAAAAGATTTGAAAATCAATTTTGAAAAGATAAGAGGTTAGAATAGATTTTAAAATTGATTTTGAAAAAGATGTGATTGAAATTTATTTTGAAAAAGATTTGCAAAAGAAATTTAAAAAGATTTGATTTTGAAAATTATAGTTGATTACTTGACTAACAAGAAACAAAAAGATATGATTTTAAAATTTAAAGATTGAACCTTTCTTAATAGGCAAGTAACAANNNTTTTTGAATTTTTAATGAAGAAAGAGAAAAACAACCAAAAGACTCATAACATGAAAATTATGAATCAAAACACATGATGCATGCAAGAACACTTTGAATGTCAAGATGAACACCAAGAACACTTTGAATGTCAAGATGAAGACCAAGAACTTATTTTTGAAAATTTTTAAGAAAAGAAAAACATGCAAGACACCAAACTTAGAAAATTTCAAACTTTAGACACTAACAAATTGAAAATGCATATGAAAAACAAGAAAAGACACAAAACAATAAAATGCAAAGATCAAACAAAGCAAATCATCAAGAACAACTTGAAGATTATGAAGAACACATGCATGAGTTTTCGAAAAATACACAAATTTTAAAAACATGCAATTGACACCAAACTTAAAATTTGACTCAAGACTCAAACAAGAAACACAAAAATATTTTTGATTTTATGATTTTATAAATTTTTTTGGATTTTTTTTGAAAATTATTTAAAAAAACGCAAAAAAATAAAAAATTTTTGAAAGATTTTTTTGAAAACTTTTTGAAAAGAAAATTACCTAATCTGAGCAACAAGATGAACCGTCAGTTGTCGAAACTCGAACAATCCCTGGCAACGGCGCCAAAAACTTGGTATGCAAAATCGTGATCTTTCATTCCTTGGTAACGGCGTCAAAAACTTAATACGCACGTTCATAATTTCAGTTCTTTGTCATAACTTCGCACAACTAACCATCAAGTGCACTGGGTCATCCAAGTAATAATCCTTACGTGAGTAAGGGTCGATCCCACGGAGATTGTCGGCTTGAAGTAAGCTATGGTCACCTTGTAAATCTCAGTCAGGCGGATTCAAATGGTTATAGAGTTTTAATAATTAAAAGATAATTAAAAGATAAATAGAACATAAAATAGGATAGAGATACTTATGTAGTTCATTGGTGAGAATTTCAGATAAGCGTATGGAGATGTTTTTGTTCCTCCTGAACCTCTGCTTTCCTACTGTCTTTATCCAATCCTTCATACTCCTTTCCATGGCAAGCTTTATGTAGGGCATCATCATTGTCAATGGCTACTTCCCGTCCTCTCAGTGAAAATGGTCCAAAATGAGCTGTCAACGCACGGCTAATCATCTGTCGGTTCTCGATCATACTGGAATAGGATTCAGTAATCCTTTTGCGTCTGTCACTACGCCCAGCACTCGCGAGTTTGAAGCTCGTCACAGCCATCCTTTCCCAGATCCTACTCGGAATACCACAGACAAGGTTTAGACTTTCTGGATCTCAAGAATGGCCGCCAATAATTCTAGCCTATACCACGAAGACTCTGATCTCACGATCAGGAGGCTAAGAGATATGCATTCAAACTTGTTTGCATGTAGAATGGAAGTGTTTGTCAGGCACGCGTTGATAAGTGAAAATGGTGATGAGCGTCACATAATCATCACATTCATCATGTTCTTTTGTGCGAATGAATATCTTAGAGAAGAAATAGGCTTGAATTGAATAGAAAAATAATAGTACTTTGCATTAATTCATGAGGAATAACAGAGCTCCACACCTTAATTTATGATGTGTAGAAACTCTACCGTTGAAAATACATAAGTGATAATGGTCCAGGCATGGCTGAATGGCCAGCCTCCCAAAGAGGGTTCAATCATCAAAACATGATCAAAAGATGTCAATACAATAGTAAAAAGTTCTATATATACTAAACTAGTTACTAGGGTTATAGAAATAAGTAATTGATGCAGAAATCCACTTTCGGGCCCACTTGGTGTGTGCTTGAACTGAGCGTTGAAGATTTCACGTGTAGAGGTCTTCCTTGGAGTTAAATGCTATTTTGTAACCTGTTTCTGGCGTTTAACTCTGCTTTGCAACCTGTTTCTGGCGTTTAACTCTAGAATAGGGCAGAAAGCTGGCGTTGAACGCCAGTTTGCGTCATCTAAACTCGGGCAAAGTATGGACTATTATATATTGCTGGAAATCCCTGGATGTCTACATTCCAACGCAATTGAGAGTGCACCATTTGGGCTCCTGTAACTCCAGAAAATCGACTTTGAGTGCAGGGAGGTCAGAATCCAACAACATCTGCAGTCCTTCTTCAGCCTCTAAATCTGATTTTTGCTCAAGTCCCTCAATTTCAGCTAGAAATTACCTGAAATCACAGAAAAACATACAAACTCATAGTAAAGTCCAGAAATGTGAATTTTATTTAAAAACTAATAAAAATATACTAAAAACTAATTAAATCATACTAAAAACTATGTAAAAATAATGCCAAAAAGCGTATAAATTATCCGCTCATCAATTACCCCCTTGATTATTATCCTTGTTTGGTTTAGCATGAGGACATACTACTGTTTAAGTGTAGGGGAATTGATGAGTCCATATTTTCCAATATATTTTAGCTTGATTTGGATGGATTTCATCACACAAACTCACACTTAAGCACCAAAATATCATACTTTTGTCTTTTATCCCTAATTTGGATATAAATGTGAAAACATGCATTTTATGTCTAAATTAGTGATTTTAATTCCACTTTTATACCATTTGATGCCATGACATGTTTGTTTAGTGATTTCAGGTCATAAAGGCAAGAATGGATAGCCAAAAGTGGAAGAAAGCATGTACAAGGGAGAACACATGAAGAAAACAAGGAAAAGCACACACAGATAAGTGTGCATGTGCACAAGCATTTGTGCGTATGCACAAGAAGGAATTTTCATGTGTGCGTGCGCACAACCCTCTATGCGTACACACAGGAGAACATTCAGCAAAGTGTGCATATGCACACACCTGTGCATACGCACAGGTCCCTGCACGTGGTTTCATTAATGAAACACGTGATCCACGATTTTGGGGGCCTTTAGCCCAGTTTTGGAACCTTGGATGCTGAATGGGAAGTGCTATATGAAGGGGATATCAACACATATGAAGGTATTAGGTAGCATTAGGTTTTATTAGGTTTAGTTTGAGTTTTCATTAGGATTAGGAAGCTTCCATAGGGGTAGGAGTAGGAGTAGAGTAGAATTTCTCTCCTAGGGTTTCATTTCCATCTCCATTGTAACATTTTATAGCAAGCTTCGATTTTGTATTTTGCTCATCTTTTGTAGGTACTCTCAATTTTCTCTTTAATTTCACTACTTTTGCTTTTATGTTCTTATGGTTCAAGTTACTTTGTTTATATATGAAATTTTGGTATCTTGAAGTTTTGATTGATGAATTTCATGTTTTATGCTTTCTTTATGCTTGATTGAATGCTAATTGTGGATATTGTGAATAGTTTTGTTATAGTTTTCATTTTCCTTTACAATTTCTTATGTTTGGTTTTATGCACACAAGATGTTTGTGAAAACGCCAATTATAGATTTTGAGTAGATTTTCACACCTTGGCTTGGGATTTGAGTTCCTAGGATACTAGAGTCATAATGTCCGACATTTAGTGGTTATTCTTGGGTAGTTAGTTGACTCTTGTTTCCATTGACGCTGGCTTTTTATCAACTAGTTTGATAAGTTAGCTAAGACTTATGGATTAAGGTCAATTATGCTTGCTTGACTTACTCCTCGATGTAGGGGTAGACTACGTGAGATTGACTCATCATAATAATCATAGTTGTGGTTATGGCGATGATAGGATTCCTTGGACCCTCTTATTCGCAAGTCAAGGCTCTTTTATGCATATCTTAGCATTTTCACTAGTTTTGACCCTATCTTCCTTTAATTGCATTAATTCCAATTTTGATCATCTCTTAGTATTTTTATTGTTTAGTTCTTTTGATCTTTTGTTCTTTGATTACAAAACCCTCTTTGCCCTAACAACCAAAAGCGTAACACTTCCAATTGCATCCACGAGGAAGACGACCCGAGGTTAAAAGACTCTTGGTTTATATGTTTTGAAGTGAAAATATCTAAACTTTGATTGAGAGGATTGTTTGTTGGTCTAGGCTATACTTGCAATGAACCTATATTTTATGAAATTCAAGATCGACATCTATTCATTCTTCACACACCCTGTGGATTTCTGGACCTGTGCGCATGCACACACTTGTAGGTACGCACACACAGGGGAGTGGCTGCGGCTGGGATCGCTAGCAGGCCCTATGCGCAAACAATAAGGTTTTTGCAAGCTGTGCATGCGCACAGCTCTGTGCGTACATACACGTTGGGAAGGACGTTCTGTTGATGGTGCTGGCACGCCTTGTGTGCGCACTCCACAATGGAAATTTTTCTTTCTGTGCGTGCGCACAGCTCTGTGCGTATGCACACGGCCCTGTTTTCTTATAAAACCCCTGTTTTCAAGTCTTTCGCCTTCCCAACAAGCTTGCGACCATCCGAGATGTTGTTTCAGACTTATAAACCGCCATTTTCATCTTTTAAATCTTAAATTAATGTAGAATGCCTAGTGATTGAGAGGAAGCTAGGGAAAGGGGTAACTTGTTGATGAAGAAGGGAGATATTATGATGAGTTATAACTAATGATGATGATATGTGTTGTTGTGGAGGATGGTGGGGTGCTGTATATAATTTGAGCCGAGTGGATGAGTATGATATGAGCCGAGTGGCTGAGTATAATATGAGTGAAATAGCTGTGTGTGATGATGGTCTATGGCTGATAATGAATTATGATTTTTAAGCTGGATGGCTGAGATAAATGTTAAAGTATGGCTGAGAATGAATGTATATATGCTTAATTGAATTATTGATATTATGATTGTTGCACTCCACCTATCTGAGATACGAGTTTCCCTGGGTGAAAGCAGTGGCTAGCCACTACGTGCTCTATGTGGAGACTCGATGATGACAAGTCATCTTAGCCTAGTTTTACTAGTCTTTTTCTTTGTTTTTATTAGGTTTTATGCACTTTCTTGCATTGTAAGTAAGTAATTTGGAGTGGAATTGCATATTTTGTTAAATCAACCAACCACCCTTTAATTCATACAAAACCATGAGGTTTAAGCTAAAATTAATTGAATTATGAATGAATTTTAAACTTTGTGAATTTGGTGATACTTTAATTGGTTGATTTGATTACTTGTAGGTGAAGAAAAGAAAAAAAATAAGAAAAGCGTGGCCTAAGGAGCGTGCCCAAGAGAAGAAAAGCGTGGCATCATCAAAGAAGGAAGGAAGCCAAGTTGAGTGAGTGAACCGAGCTTCACAAGGAATAAAAGGAGAAAGCAAGGCACAAAGCTCAGTTCACTTAGTTAACTGAGCACCAAAGAAAGCAATGCAAGGACATAAAGCTCAGTTCACTAAGTGAGCTTTATCGGGGGTTCTCCAAAATTAATTCAAAGCAAAATTCTAAGGAGTGAAGCTACAAGGTATCGAACCCATGACCCACGGAAAGCAAGGAACGCTCCTTGCAAGGAAAATAAGAGAAAATGGCCAAAAAGCCTCCTCCAAGGTTCGAACAAGGGACCTCACACTACCAAGCTTGCAAGGAAAATAAGCCAAAGTGAGTTGGCTAAGATTCGAACCTGGGAACTCATGCAAGTCGAGGGAGGAGCGCTACTCTTGGTGCAAAGAAAATGAGCCAAGATGGCTCTCCCAAGGTTCGAACCAAGGAGCTTCATGAAAGGCAAGGAAGGAGCGTCCAACCCCTCCAAGGAAATTAGCATCAGTTTGCTTCCACCAGGATTCGAACCTGGGAGCTTGAAGCCCAAAGCAAGGTGCCACAATGGGGAGCTCAGTTGGTTTTCCCAATTGAGCGCTACTCTCCCCCACTCCCCACACTTTGGCGCAACAAGAAGCACACCAAGGAGCTTGTCATGCGCACTTTGACACGGCCAGGAAGCTGACACACGCACGCTTGACACACCCAAGGCAAGACATAGAGCTCAGTTCAATTTTCCAACTAAGCTCTATTGAAAAGCAACCTGAACAAGGCTGGACGCACACAAAATGGGCAGCACAAAAGCACATTGGGCGCTCAGTTTGGTATTTGAACTGAGCCATCCCTTGGGAGGTGCACCTTGGGCCAAAATCCATCAAAAATCCAAATTAATTCATTTCTTCACCAAATTTTAGAGCCCACCCAAATTCTTAGATCTAAATTAGGAAGTGTATAAATAAGTGTTAGTTTGATTTAGAAAACACCTTTGCTTCTTTGATAATTTTCATTTTTTTTAATTTTGAGAGTTTTAATTTGAATTTGGATTTCTGAGAATTTGGAAGGAGAATTGATCTCTCTTCTTCTTGGTTCTTGCTTGAGAAATCTTTACTTCTTGTCTTGGATCTTGGGTGGAGAATTGAAGAAATTCTATTTCAATCTCACCTTGAGATTTCTTGTTTAATCTTTCTGCATAATTCAAATTCTATTTACTGCTTTCACTCTTCTACCTCTTCTGCAATTTACTTTTCCAGTTTCTTTTGCAATTGTTCTTGTTGGATCAAGGAAGGATTTGAGATCTAGACTTGGTTTCTAGTCTCTTCCACTCCTGAGATTTTCAATCTCTCTTTTAATTTCTGCAATTGAGCTGCATTTACTTTCTGTTTTTAATTCTTCAATCATTTTCACTTTGCTGTTTAAGATCCATTTTACTTCAATTCAACTTTTACTCTTCTGTTTATTGCAATTTACTTCTGCTTGTTTAGATTTCTGCAATCCCAGTTCCCAATCCCTTTTATAATTCAAGCAATTTACTTTTCTTGCACTTTAAGATTCAGTCATTTACATTTCTTGCAATCTAAGTTTCTGCAATTTAATTTACTTGTTCTTTAAGATTCAGCACTTTTACTTTCTGTGCTCTTTAATTTACTTCAATTCTTCCCTCTTCCTTTACATTTCATGCAATTTAGCTTCTGTCAATCACAAACCACTCAAACCAATACTTGATTCACTTGACTAAATCAACCACTAAACTAAAATTGCTCAATCCTTCAATCCCTGTGGGATCGACCTCACTCATGTGAGTTATTATTACTTGATGCGACCCGGTACACTTGCTGGTTTGTTTTGGGTATTGGAATTCGTTTTCCAAAATACCCATCAAGTTTTTGGTGCCGTTGCCGGGGATTGATTAGATTGACAATGATTAAGTGAAGTGGAGATCTAGATCAAGCACTTTTTCTTTTCTGTTTCTTTAATTCTTAACTAACACACTAACTGTTTGAATTTTTGCTTAAGCTAACTAATATTTTATTCTAGCAATGGATTGAAGTGTTACTGTCCTTCTGTTTTGTGTGATTTTTATGTGTGGTTTGCATGTCAGGGACAAGAGGAGCTATACCCACCTTTTGTGAACAAGACGAAAGAACCCTCAGGAGATTAAGAAGAGCTGAAATTTATGGAGGAGGACCACTTGAAGATCCAAACCAACACTTGTCTACTTTCTTGAGGATTTGTGACACTGTCAAAACCAATGCAGTGCATCCTGACAGTTACAAGCTATTGTTATTTCCATTTTTTCTCAGAGATAAATCTACTCAATGGTAGGAATCTTTCCCAAGAGATAGCATCAACAACTGGGATGAGCTAGTGAGCAAGTTCCTTGCCAAATTTTACCCACCTCAAAGGGTCATCAGGTTGAAAACTGAAGTGCAAACATTCACACAAATGGACAATGAACCCATCTATGAGGCATGGGAGAAATACAAGGCTCTAATTAGGAAGTGCGCTCCCGAAATATTCAGTGACTGGGACAGATTGAAGAATTTTTATGAAGGGTTGACATTGAAATCTCAGGAGGCTCTTGATCACTCAGCAGGAGGCTCACTACAATTGATGAAGACTGCAGAGGAAGCCCAAAATCTCATTGATATGGTGACTAACAACCAGTACTTCTTTGCTCACCAAAGGCAACGCCAACCATCACAAAGGAAAGGAGTGATGAAGTTGGAAGGAGTGGACTCAATCTTAGCTCAAAATAAAATGATGCAGTAGCAAATTCAACAATAATTTGAGTAAATGTCCAAAAGGATTGATAGCCTCCAAATTGCAGCAGTCAACACAAGCCAACCATCATCCACATGGGTGACAAATGAAGAAACTCAAGAGGATCAACAGCAAGAACAAGTCCAGTACATGCACAATCAAAATTCTGGGACAAATGAGGTTTATGGTGACACTTACAACCCCTAATGGAAGAACCACCCCAACCTCAGATGGGGAGACAATCACAATCAAACTCAACAGCCATGGCAAAGGAACTCAAACCAAAATAGTTGGAAAAACACAAACTACAACAACCAGCAAAATAATAACCAAAACATATACAGAAAACCACAAAATACTTATCCCAACTCTAACCATCATCCATCCAATAACCAAGCCACCAATCAAAACACTTATCTTCAACCCTCAACACCCCACAACCAACCAATCTCACAAGATTCTCAGAGGATCACCAACTTGGAGATCTTAATGGAGAAAATAATAAAGCACCAAGAGATGACAACAAAGAACCAGGAAGCTTCCATAAAAAATATGGAAAGACAGATTGGACAGCTCTCCAAGCAAATTGCTATTGAGAGACCTGTGAGCTCACTCCCAAGTGACACCATTCCTAATCCAAAAGAGGAATGCAAAGCCATACAACTAAGGAGTGGAAAAATCTTGGTGAAAAATGAAGAAGCAACCAAGAAGCCAAAAGCAAATGATAAGAAACAGGGTGAGAAAGAGGAAGCCAATGATGAAGATGTAACAGCAAGCAAGCAAACTTCAAGGCAGGCTCAAGGGAAGGAGGAACAGCCAAAAATTTCAAGAAAAGGGAAGGAAGCAATTGAAGAGCCAACTAAGGACCATAGGCAGGAAGTGAACTTCACACCTCCATTGCCATATCCCCAAAGGTTCAACAAGGAGACTAAGGACCAACACTTCCCTAAATTTCTCGAAATCTTCAAGAAATTAGAGATCAACATACCCCTGGCTGAGGCACTTGAGCAAATGCCCCTATATGCCAAGTTTTTGAAGGAACTTTTAAACAAAAAGAGAAGTTGGCAAGAAAAGGAGAACATTATGCTCACTGAAGAATGTAGCGCTGTGATCCAAAGGGGTATCCCACCAAAGCTCAAAGATCCAGGGAGTTTTGTGGTTTCATGCATCATAGGCAAGATGACATTGGAAAACGCTCTATGCGATTTAGGTGCCAGCATCAACTTGATGCCCTTCTCATTAATGAAAAAGCTTGCTATAGAAGAAATCAAACTAACGAGGATGTCACTAGTGATGGCTGATAAATCAATCAAGACACCCAATGGAATTATGGAAAATTTACTAGTGAAGGTTGGAGAGTTTATATTCCCTGCAGACTTTGTGATCTTGGACACAGAAGGAGAGGGAAACAACTCAATCATCTTGGAAAGACCATTTTTAGCTACAGCAAGAACCACTATTGATGTAGAGAAAGGAGAAATGACCTTCAGGGTACATAATGAGCATATGGTCATCAACATTTTCAAATCAATGCAACATCCCTCTGAGCAAGAAAATTTCATGAAGGTGGATGTGATAGAAAGCTTGGTAGAAGAAATGTTTGAGGACAACTATCAAAAGCATCAGGAGGAGCAAGAAGAGGAAGTGGTAGAAATATCCATTGAAGACAAGGAAGAGGATAAGCCAAAATAAGAGTTGAAGCCTCTCCCTCCTCACCTCAAATATGTATTTCTTGGAGAAGCAGAAGCCTTGCCAGTAATCATAAACTCATCCTTGATCAGGGAGGAGGAAACAAAGTTGATTGAAGTATTAAAGGCTCACAAAACAGCCTTGGGCTGGACAATTGAGGATATCAAAGGCATTAGTCCTACCATCTGTATGCATAAAATTTTATTGGAAGAAGAGTAAAAACATGTGGTTCAACCTCAGAGAAGACTCAACCCAACCATGAAAGAAGTGGTCCAAAAAGAAGTGATGAAGATATGGAATGCTGGGATAATCTTTCCAATCTCAGACAGCTCATGGGTGAGTCTGGTTCAAGTTGTACCAAAAAAAGGAGGAATGACAGTCATCACCAATGAGAAGAATAAGTTGATTCCCACCAGGACAGTGACTAGGTGGAGAATGTGCATAGATTATAGGAGACTGAATGATGCCACAAGAAAAGATCACTTCCCTCTGCCCTTCATTGATCAAATGTTAGAAAGATTGGCAGGCCATGCTTACTACTGCTTCCTGGATGGATACTCTGGGTACAATCAAATAGTGATGGATCCCAAGGATCAAGAGAAGACTTCCTTCACATGCCCATTTGGAGTTTTCACCTACAGAAGGATGCCCTTTGGGCTATGCAATGCCCCGGCCACCTTTCAAAGGTGTATGCTTTCCATTTTTTCTGATATAGTGGAAAAATTTTTAGAAGTCTTCATGGATGATTTTTCTGTCTTTGGAAATTCATTTAACACTTGCTTGCATCATTTAACTCTTGTTTTGAAAAGATGCCAAGAAAGTAACCTGGTATTGAACTGGGAGAAGTGCCATTTCATGGTTCCGAAAGGAATAGTTCTTGGGCATAAAGTGTCATGTAAAGGTATAGAAGTTGATAAAGCTAAAATAAAAATTATTGAAAAACTCCCTATACCTGTTAATGTGAAAGCAGTAAGGAATTTCCTTGGGCATGCTGATTTTTACAGGAGGTTCATCAAAGATTTTTCAAAAATAGCAAAACCGTTGAGCAATTTACTAATGATTGATACCCCCTTTATCTTTGATGACAACTGTAAACATGCCTTTGAAACTCTAAAGAGAAAACTCATTACATCACCAATTATTGCACCCCCTAATTGGAACTTACCTTTTGAACTTATGTGTGATACAAGCAACCTTGCTATTGGTGCTATACTGGGGCAAAAGAAAGGCAAGCTGCACCATGTCATATATTATGCCAGTAAGGTGTTAAATGAAAAACAGAAAAATTATACCACCACTGAGAAAGAATGTTTAGCAATTGTATATGCACTTGATAAGTTTAGGCAATACTTGATTGGTTCAAAGGTTATAGTGTATACTGACCATGCTGCTCTCAAGTATTTAATGTCTAAACAGGATTCAAAGCCAAGGCTTATTAGGTGGGTGCTGCTGCTACAAGAATTTGATATTGAAGTGAGAGATCGAAAGGGAAGTGAAAATCAAATAGCAGATCATCTATCAAGAGTGCCACAAGAAGCCAAGAAAGATAGACCACAGCAAGTAAATGAGAGTTTCCCTGATGAGCACCTTTTCCAAGTTCAACAAACACCTTGGTTTGCTGACATAGCAAATTTCAAAGTAGGAAGGAAAATACCTCAAAAATTTTCCAAGCAACAAGTGAAGAAGCTACTCAACGAAGCAAGGAAGTTCTTGTGGGACAAACCTTTTTTATTCAAGAAATGCTCTGATATAATGATTAGGAGGTGTGTCCCTGAAAATGAAATGAAGGACATATTGTGGCATTGTCATGGTTCAGCATACGGTGGACACTTTGGACCAGAGAGAACGGCTGCAAAGGTAATACAGAGTGGCTTCTATTGGCCAACTATCTTTAAGGATGCTAGAGAGTTTGTTCACCAATGCAATGAATGCCAAAGAGCTGGAGGATTGACAAGAAGGAATGAGATGCCTCAAAATTTCATCCTAGAAGTGGAGCTATTTGACTTATGGGGCATTGATTTCATGGGACCCTTTTCTCCTTCCTACTCTTTCAGATACATCTTGGTGGCAGTGGAGTATGTCTCATAGTGGGTGGAAGCCATAGCCACAACCACCTGTGATGCACAGATTGTCCTTCAGTTCCTTAAGAAGCACATTTTCACTAGATATGGAGTGCCCAAGGGTCTTATTAGCGATGGTGGTGGTCATTTCTGCAACAAACAGATGGAGAAACTCCTCTACAAATATGGAGTAATCCATAAAGTAGCCACACCATACCACCCTCAAACTAATGGCCAGGCTGAATTATCAAATAGGGAGTTGAAGAAGATCTTAGAGAAAACAGTGGGAAGCACAAGAAAAGATTGGGCTAGGAAGCTAGAAGATGCACTCTGGGCATACAGGACAGCTTTCAAAACTCCCATTGGAAAGTCCCCCTTTCAGCTATTGTATGGAAAATCATGCCATTTCCCTGTAGAGCTTGAACACAGAGCTTTTTGGGCTACTAAACTCCTCAACCTTGATTTTCAGGCAGCAGGGGAGAAAAGGTTACTATAATTGAATGAGTTGGATGAATTTAGGCTATAAGCCTATGAAAATGCCAAGACATACAAGGAAAGAGCCAAAAGGTGGCATGACAAGAAGATTTTAAAGAAAGAGTTCAAACCAGGACAGCAAGTACTCCTGTACAATTCACGGCTCAAGATTTTTCCTGGCAAGCTCAAGTCCAAATGGACTGGCCCATATTTAGTGACAAAGGTTTTTCCTTATGAAAGTCTTGAGCTGCTAGATGAAGCTACACAGAGTCATTTCACAGCAAACGGGCACAGAGAAAAACCTTACTTAGGAGGGCAATGGGACAAGGAAAAAGAGGTTCAGAACCTGAGCTAAGCAAGAATGAAGGATGTCAAGCTAATGACAATAAAGAAGTGCTTGTTGGGAGGCAACCCAACCTGAGGTAGTTTTCTTCTCATAACTATTTTAATAAAAAGGTTAATTAGCTTTATCTATATTGCAAGAAGCTAAGTTTGGTGTTACACACTAGTGCACGAATTGTAAATCATACTTTTCACAACTCGTACCACTAACCAGCAAGTGCACTAGGTCGTCCAAGTAATACCTTATGTGAGTAAGGGTCGAATCCCACGGAGATTGTTGGCTTGAAGCAATCTATGGTTATTTTGTAATTCTTAGTCAGGATATCAATTATAATTATCAGTTTGGATTGCGAAAAATAAAAGAGCATGAATTAAATACTTGTTATGCAGTAATGGAGAATATGTTGGAGTTTTGGAGATGCTTTGTCTTCTGAATCTCTGCTTTCTCCCTGTCTTCCTTTTAACGCACGCAAGGTTCTTCCTATGGCAAGCTGTGTGTTGGTGGATCACCGTTGTCAATGGCTACCATCCGTCCTCTCAGTGAAAATGGTCCAGGTGCGCTGTCACCGCACGGCTAATCATCTGTCGGTTCTCACTCATGCTGGAATAGGATCTATTAATCCTTTTGCGTCTGTCACTACGCCCAACCCTTGTAAGTTTGAAGCTCGTCACAGTCATTCAATCCCTGAATCCTACTCAGAATACCACAGACAAGATTTAGACTTTTCGGATTCTCAAGAATGCTGCCAATGGATTCTAGCTTATACCACGAAGATTCTGATTAAGGAATCCAAGAGATACTCATTCAATTGAAGGTAGAATGGGAGTGGTTGTCAGGCACACATTTATAGATTGAGAATGGTGATAAGTGTCACGGATCATCACATTCATCATATTGAAGTGCGAATGAACATCTTAGATAGAAACAAGCGTGTTTGAATAGAAAACAGAAATAATTACATTAATTCATCGAGACATAGCAGAGCTCCTCACCCCCAACAATGGAGTTTAGAGACTCATGCCATCAAAGAGTACAAAGTTCAGATCTAAAAATGTCATCAGGTACAAAATAATCCTCTAAAAGTTGTTTAAATAGTAAGCTAGTGATCTAGGTTTGCAGAGAATGAGTAAACTATGATAGATAGTGCAGAAATCCACTTCTGGGGCCCACTTGGTGTGTGCTGGGGCTGAGACTTAAGCTTTACACGTGCTTAGGAGCCATGTTCTTAGTGGGTATTGGTTTAGTGATCATGGATAAATACACCAAACTTAGAGGTTTTCTTGTCCTCAAGCAAAAGAAAGGAAAGTAGAGGAATATGATGAGAGTCAAATTCAAGTTGTGGAGGAGAGGGGGTGGCCGAACATGTATTTAAAAGTGTAGGGGTGGGGTTTCGAAAATTTTGAAAAAGATATGATAGAAAGATATGATTGGGA
>NC_029791.2:55862645-55878945 GCF_000816755.2 Arachis ipaensis
GAGGAGAGGGGGATAGGCTGAACCAAAATTTAAAGGGAAGGGGGTGGGTTTTGAAAATTATTTGAAAAAGATATGATAGAAAAAGTGATTTGGAAAAGATAAGTATGATAGGAAAAGATGTGATTTAAAATTGAAAAGATATGAAAGATATTTGAAAAAGATAAGTCTAGATTTAAAAAAAGATGATGTGAAGATTTGAAAAAGATATTGATTAGTTGAAAAGATTTTAGAAGGAAAAGAGATAGATTTGTTTTAAAAAGGATTTGAAAATAATTTGAAGAGGATTAAGAAAAAGGGTTTATGAATTAAGATACATTTGATATCTTTTGAAAAAGGATTTGAAAAATTAGGATTTGTAACATGTTTGTGCAAGAAATCATGAATTGAAACTTAAAAAAAGGGAAAAATTTGAATTGAAAACGAAATTGCCTACTCCCCACAATCCTGGCGTTAAACGCCCAACTGCTGCATGTTTTGGGCGTTTAACGCCCAGCTGTTGCTTCTAGCTGGCGTTAAACGCCAGAAACCCCTTTGTCACTGGGCATTTTTCTAATCGCCCAGGATGCTGTAAATCTGGCGTTAAATGCCCAGAAGCTGCTTCTTTCTGGCGTTTAACGCCCAGATGGCTATCTTTACTGGCGTTAAACGCCCAGTGGATGCTCCTTTTGGGCGTTTAACGCCCAATTGTGCCTCTTACTGGCGTTTTCTTGCTAGTGAGCTCCTTTTTCCTGTTTTGTGCTCTGAATTCTTCTGTAACCCTGTGGACTTATGCAATTGATTCTTTACCTTGTTAGTATTAAGCTCATATATTTTAAAAAATAAATAAAATGAAGAATAAAATAAAATAAAATAATAGAAAAAGTTTTGCTAATGGCTGGGTTGCCTCCCAGCAAGCGCTTCTTTATTGTCTTTAGCTGGACCTTGCTGAGCTTTTAATCTAGCCTCAGCCTTGAGCACTCTTGCTCAACATTGCCTTCAAGATAATGCTTGATTCTCTGTCTATTAACAATGAACTTTTTATCAGAATCAATGTCTTGAGCTCCACATAACCATATGGTGATACACTTGTAATCACATATGGTTCCCTCCACCAGGATTTCAGTTTCCCGGGGAATAGCCTGAGCCTAGAGTTAAACAACAGAACCTTTTGTCCTGGTTCAAAGACTCTAGATGATAGATTTCTGTCATGCCACCTTTTTTATTTCTCTTTATAAAGCTTGGCATTTTCGAAAGCAGTAAATCTGAACTCCTCTAACTCATTCAGCTGGAGCAATCTTTTTTCTCCAGCTAATTTGGCATCAAAGTTTAGGAATTTGGTTGCCCAGTAGGCCTTATATTCCAGTTCCACGGGCAGATGACAAGCCTTACCATACACAAGTTGGTATGGAGAGGTCCCTATAGGAGTCTTGAATGCTGTTCTGTAAGCCCATAGAGCATCATCCAAGCTTCTTGCCCAATCATTTCTACGGGTACTTACAGTCCGTTCCAGGATTCTTTTTAGTTCTTTGTTAGAAACTTCAGCTTGCCCATTCGTCTGTGGATGATATGGAGTCGCCACCTTGTGGCGAATCCCATACCGGACCATGGCAGAGTAAAGCTGTTTGTTGCAGAAGTGAGTGCCCCCGTCACTGATTAGTACTCTAGGGACACCAAACCTGCTAAAGATATGTTTCTGGAGGAACTTCAGCACTGTTTTAGTATCATTGGTGGGTATGGCAACGGCCTCTACCCATTTTGATACATAGTCGACTGCCACCAGAATATAAGTGTTTGAGTATGATGGTGGGAAAGGTCCCATGAAGTCGATTCCCCATACATCAAACAACTCAATCTCCAAGATTCTCTGTTGAGGCATGGCGTAACCATGAGGCAGATTACCAGCTCTTTGGCAACTGTCACAGTTACGTACAAACTCTCGGGAATTCCTATAGAGTGTAGGCCATTAGAAGCCACATTGGAGGACCTTAGTGGCTGTTCACTCACCTCCGAAATGGCCTCCATATTGTGATCCATGGCAATGCCATAAGATCCTCTGTGCTTCTTCTCTAGGCACAAACCTACGGATTATTCCGTCTGCACATCTCTTAAAGAGATAGGGTTCATCCCACAAGTAGTACTTTGCATTAGTAATTAATTTTTTCTTTTGTTGCCTGCTGTACTCCTTGAGTATGAACCTTGCAGCTTTATATTTTGCAATGTCTACAAACCATGGTGTTTCCTGAATGGCAAACAAATGCTCATCTGAAAAGGTCTCAGAGATCTCAATAGAGGGGGGAAACTCCCCTTCTACTGGTTCTATCCGAGACAGATGATCAGCGACTTGGTTCTCTGTCCCTTTTCTGTCTCTTATTTCTATATCAAACTCTTGCAGAAGCAACACCCATCTTATGAGCCTGGGTTTTGAATCCTGCTTTGTGAGTAGATATTTAAGAGCAGCATAATCAGTGTACACAATCACTTTTGATCCTACTAAGTATGATCTAAACTTGTCAATGACATAAACCACTGCAAGCAATTCTTTTTCTGTGGTTGTGTAATTTTTTTGGGCATCATTTAAAACACGGCTAGCATAATAAATGACATGAAGAAGCTTGTCATGCCTCTGCCCCAGTACTGCACCAATGGCGTGGTCACTGGCATCACACATTAGTTCAAATGGCCTCTCAAATCCTTTTTATGACTCAAGATCTCTTTCATGAACTTGGCATAAGAAGGTATTTGCTCAAGTGCCTCTGCAAACGGAATCTTTATTTCAAGAATCCTGAGATAATCTGCAAAGCGAGCAAATTGCTTATCCTGCTCCTCTTGGCGGAGTGTTTGAGGATAAGGTATCTTGGCTTTATATTCCTCAACCTTAATTGCTGTAGGATTATTTCCTACAGAGGTGGTTGGAGAAGCCTTTTTAGAGGGGTTGTTATTAGTACTTGTGTATGTCTGATCCCTCACTGGCATTTGAATGCCAGGGTTAGAAGCTGGATTGGCATTGCACTATAGTAATGAAGTAAGGGTTTAGTTCAAAGCTACTTGCTCTAATGTGTGGTATGCTAATACTTCTTCCATAGAAGTCAGCACAGGGGTTGTGTATGACCCCAGAGTTCTTCTGAACTCCTCATTCCCAATTGGGTTCATGATGAAGAAAGGTAGAAGAAGAGAAAGAAGAATGAAGATAGAGGAAGTAGAAGGAGAAATAGAAGTAGAAAAGATAAACAAGAATTAAAATATTTTTTTGTTTTATTTATTTATTAATTTCGAAAATTAAAGTTAATCAATTAAGAAGAATTGAAAATTAGTTAATAAATTTTGAAAATAGAAGAGAGAGAAGAAGAACATAATTTTCGAAAAATAGGAGAGAAAAGAATTAGTTAGGAAGTTTTGAAAAAGAAGAAAGAGAAAACAACGAACTAATTAAGGAAAACTATAATATAGTACACTAAACATAATTTTTTTGGATTGGCGTTGGACGTCAACTCCTTACTCTTCCCTTTTGCTGTAAAGGGCCAAGCAAAGAGGTGGTAAGATAACCACCCCAAAGATAGCTTGAAAACTTGGAAATAATTAGTAGACAAGTTTTTGAATCAATACTTCCTTCCAAGGAAGATGACCCAGTTGAGGCTAGACATCCAAGGCTTCAAACGTGGGGAAGGTATAAGAGGATGCTAAGAAAATATCCCACTGAAATATTTTCAGAATGGGTCCAGTTAGACATCTTCTACAATGGGCATTCAGACATGTCTAAAATCTCTCTGGACCACTCTGCTGGTGGTTCTATACACATGAAAAAGACCATTGAAGAGGCTCACGAGCTTATTGAGACAGTTGCTACTAATCAGCATCTGTACTCAGCTGCTGAGACTTTTACAAAAAGAGAGGTTAAGGTAGTATCTACTGAACCTGACCCTCCAGAACAAGATTGCCCATTGACTCAGCAACTACACGCCCTTGCCCAGCAACTACTAGAATTACAAGAGGCTTTGCGAGAAACTCAAGCTTCTAATAGAAATATAGAAGCCCAGCTGAGTCAAACAAGGTAGCAGTTATCTAAGTAGATAACAGAGGAATGCCAGGATATTCAAGTGAGGAGTGGGAAATTCTTAAACACCCAACCTCAGTACAACAAGAAAGAAAAGCTAACGGAGGAACACCAGACTGATGTCCAAGATGTCTCTAAGGGCATTGAATGCCCAAAGAGGAACGTCATTGGCGTTCAATGCCAAGAAGGGGTATCCATCCCTGGCGTTGAATGCCTAATTAAAGACACCAACAAGGGCATTGCACGCCCAAAAGAAAATAGTGTTCGTGGCATTGAACGCTAGGAAGGGGGAAGCCCAGGCATTGAATTCCAGCCCAAGGAAGACCAGACACGTGTAAGTGCTGGGAACACCACTCCTAAGCAGGTTGATGATCCTTCTTTAGGCACTATGGACACTCACCCTACACCACTCATGGCCCTTGAGTAAAAGGCCAAGTTACCATACCCTCAAAGACTCCAGAAAGCAGAAAAGAATAGGCAATTTGCCAAAATCTTAGAAGCTTTTAAGAAGCTGGAAATTGAAATTTCCTTTGCAGAGACTCTTGAACAAATGCCTTCATATGCTAAGTTCATGAAGGAAATACTGAACAACAAGAGGGATTGGAGGGAAGTAGAGACAGTAGCTCTTACTAAGGAGTGCAATGTAGTCATTCAGAGGAACCTTCTTCAGAAACTACAGAGACACCATAATATTATTCTCAAGAGAAAAAAAAGTGAATCCAAGAGAAGAGTGTCTGGTCCTCATTAGTACCAAGAAGGTTGAGCCTCAGATGGTACCCACTATTGAGGAACTAAATGAAGAAGAGACTCAAGAAGAGGCTGGGAGCACATTGTTGCACGCCCCTCTTATGGGAAGAAAGCCTGAAGTACCACACCCTCAGATGTCCCGGAAGGAGACCAAGGATGAGCAATTCTCACAATCCTTGGAAGGCTCTGAAAAGATGCAAATCAATATTCCTTTTGTTGAGGTTGTGGAACAATGGTCTCTATCTACTGGAAGAAACCTCTCTGATACTGAGAGAGGCGAATTAGTGATGAGGTTACAGAAGGATTACATGGTTATTAAGGTCCTTCAACCTCCACTACCCCCTACTGAGATTTATAGTGCTTCTAGTGATATGAGTGGTAACTACCCTCAAGGAGACACTCTTATCCATGATTGATGGAAACCTGAGCAGGTTAATATTCCTTTTACTGAGTAGTTTGAGGAAGTGCATCCCTATAGGGCCCTCATAGAAAGCCTGATGCTCTCTGGGAAGGAGACCTTAAAAGAAGATGGGACAGTAGTGTTCACCAAGGAGGCCAAACTTTAGAAGCATGCTACTGAGGGACTTAAGGCAATCATATACCAGAAAGATCCTTAGAATGCCATTGAGCACACCCTTACAGAGGAGAAGGAACCTCAAGCTAATTCTTCTCTGGGCATGTAAGAAGAGCCTGTGATTCCCACAGAGCACGCCCTTGCAGAGGTGAAAAAGCCTCAAGATCTACCATTCCTAGGCATGCAAATAGAACCAGAAGATGAGCAATTGGCTTATCTCAAAGCAGTATTCAAGAAGCTACAAGTCAATATCTCTTTTACAGAGGTATTTGAAAAGAAAGACCTAAGGAGAGATGGAATAGAGGTACTTACTAAAAAGTATAATATCCTAATCCAAAATGAGTTGCCTAAGAAGATGCTAGATCCAGGGAGCTTTCAGATCCTATGGACTACTAGAAAGCTCACTTTTGACAAAGCCCTGTATGATCTTGGCTTAAGTTTAAATCTGATACCTTCATCTGTAATGAAGAAGCTTGGAATCCAAGAGGCACAAAAAACAAGGATTACCTTGCATAAGGATTGGATGGTGTTCAAGGTTTTTGACCTTCCATTACCCCCTGATAAGGGAGGCACTTGCATAATGAATTCAGCATTCAAGCCTCCTCCCTTGGATGGAACCAATTCAATCCCTCCTAAAACCAAACGTAAGTTTGGTGTTGGATGTACACTATCCACCAAAGAGGAAGGCCCCAAAAGGAAGATACCTAGGGGCCGGAAAGACAAAAATATCCCTACTAAAGGCTTTTCACCATGGAAGATGGTGGTATTCACTTATCTCATTATGGTATTCACCATGAAAGAGGAAAGTGGCAAAAAGAGACACCAGCATATTACTGCAAGCCCAACCCTACCTCATGCAGTGAACAAGATCCTATCTCTTGAGCATCTTACACTAATCCATGAGAGCACAGGAAGGATGCTCCCAGTAAGGAGTAAGGATTTATTCCTCTATGACTATCTTTTTCCTTGAAAGGAGCTGTCCGTCAAGCTAATGACATTAAAGAAGCGCTTGTTGGAAGGCAACCCAACCATGAGTAGAGTATTTTTGTTCTTATTTCTTTTATTTATTTTTATTTGAGTTTATTTTAGTTTATTTTTAGAGTTTTTCCTTACTTTTTAATGTTTGTGATCCTGTGTAGTAGTTAGAACAGAGACAGAAAGGTTCAGCATTAAAAACAGAACACTTTGAGTGTTGCTGGCATTGAACTTCAGCTATGGGCATAGCCTTGGGCGTTTAAACGCCCATAAGAAGGGTAGGGAATTCAAATTCCCTAGCCTCTCAGGATCAGTAGGTCCCCCAGAATCTCCACCTACCCTACCTTCTTCTACCCTATCCTTCACCATCGTTCATATTTTCTCAAGGACGAGGAAAACTCTTAAGTTTGGTGTTGCAAAAGCTTTGCTTTTTGACTTCTACCACGCCTAAAGAGCTATAAGGGAAGACAAAGGAGTGACATTGAATAGATCAAGCACCACATTAGATCCTCAAGGAGGAGTACCAGCCGCCACCATTAAAGGTGGATTTGTTATCTTTATCTCCTTTTCTTCTGTATTTTTTCTGTTTTTTGTTATGTTGTATTGTCTGTTCTCTTGTTCTTGTTGCATGATCATTTGCATTTATGTCTTGAGGCTATAAAATGTTCTATATATCTCTCACCTTGCTTAAAAGAAAATTTTAATTGAAAAGAACTGAGAGGTACATGAATTTCAAGTTTATATTAAGATTAGTTAATTATTTTCAGAAGGTTGGCTCTTGAAAGAATGATGAAAAAGGAAAAGTATTATTGATAATCTAAAAAATCTAAATAAATTGATTCTTGAAGCAAGAAAAAGCAGCAAAAAGAAAAAGAAAAAGCATGTTGCAAAAGAAAAAAATAATATATATGCATGCAAAAAAGGAAAAAAAATAAAAAGCAGAAAAAAGCCAATAGCTCTTTAAACCAAAAGGCAAGAGCAAAAAGTTAATAACCCTTTAAACCAAAAGGCAAGGGTAAAAGGATCCAAGACTTTGAGCATCAATGGATAGGAGGGCCCAAAGGAATAAAATCCTGGCCTAAGCGGCTCAACCAAGCTGTCCCTAACCATGTGCTTGTGGCGTGAAGGTGTCAAGTGAAAAGCTTGAGACTGAGTGGTTAAAGTCATGATCCAAAGCAAAAAGAGTGTGCTTAAGACCTCTGGACACCTCTCTCTAGGGATTCTAGCAAAGCTGAATCACAATCCAAAAGGGTTCACCCAGCTAAAGTGTCTGTGGTATTTATGTATCCGGTGGTAATACTAGAAAACAAAGTGCTTAGGGTCACGGCCAAGACTCTAAAAGCTGTGTTCAAAATAAAAAAGAACTGAACTAGGAGAATCAATAATATCATCTGAATTATTAGTTCCTAAAGATGCCGACCATTCTGAGTTTCAATGGATAGTGAGATGCCAAAACTATTCAGAAGAAAAAAGCTACTAAGTCCCGCTCATCTAATTAAAACTGAGCTTCATTGGAAACTCTGGGGTTTATTGTATCTTACTCTTCTTTTCATCCTATTTTGTTTTTAGTTGCTTGGTGACAAGCAATAGTTTAAGTTTGGTGTTGTGATGAGTGGATATTTTATAAGCTTTTTAGCATTGTTTTCATATAGTTTTTAGCATGTTTTGTTTAGTTTTTATTAAGTTTTCATAGGTTTTAGTGTTAAATTCACATTTTTTGATTCTACTTTGAGTTTGTGTGTTTTTGTACAATTTCAGGTATTTTCTGGCTGAAATTGAGGAGTTGGAGAAAAAATCTGATTCAGAGGCAGAGAAAGCACAACAGATACTGTCCAAATTTGAACTCCTTGCACTTGGAAGAGATTTTCTGGAGCTATAGACGTCCAAATAGAGCGTTCTCAATGTCTATGGAAAGCTGAATTCCAGAAGTTTCCAGTAATGTATAATAGTTTATGGTTTGCTTAATATTAGAAGGCCCAAAACTAGTGTCCAACGCCAACCTCCTGCCCCCTTCCAAGCGTCCAGCGTCCAAAGAGAAGAGACCAGCATCCAAACGCCCAAAGAGGACCCCTAGCCAGCGTTCAACGCCCTAGAGGCCTCAGAGCATGTGGATCTCATCAAAGCTCAGCCCAAACACTCACCAAGTGAGCCCCAGAAGATCACTCTTTGTTAATCATCATCTACAACTTTACACCATATTTTCGAATTCCATGCTTGTAGTTCCTATCAGTATGAGTTTCTAAACCTCTTAGGTTGAGGGGAGGAGCCCTGCTGAATTCTATGAATTAATAAAAGTATTACTGTTTCTCTTCAATCCGTGTTTGATTTAATTCTAAGATGTATATTTGTTCTTCAACATGGTGAATGGGATGATCCATGACAATTAGCTCTGTTCATCATAATAAGACCGCGTGCCTGACAACCACCCGTGTCTTCTTGGGTTCGTGTGAATACGTGACTAGAAAGCATCAAACCACCAGCTTGATTATACATCTCTCAGACGGCTAATCCACGACTTCATTGGGGACTTCTCAAGACACCAGTTCAGCTGATTTACAGGGAGATTAGGGTCTCTGTGGTAGAGGTTAGAACCCAAAGAAGTAGCATTCTCTGATTCGGAAGATTCGACCTTGTCTGTGGCATTTTGAGTAGGATCACCAATGAGAATGAACTGTTAGAGCTTCATCCTCGTTTAGATTAGATGACCGCAGCCATACGACGTTTGATCTAAAGCAGAAGAGATTAATGACTACGGCCTTACGGTGTTGATCACATATAGCTTGCCATAGAAGAAATCATTCACAAGCAAAGGAGACCGTAATACTAGAGTTAATTCAGAAAGATAAAGCAATTCCAATCCTTAACCATCTTCCCATTACTAATTCCATTCAAATTTACAAAGTATTTTATACACTATTCCTCATATGCATTCAAACCAACAACTTCTTGATTTTGCTTGACTAAGACATGCAAGATAACCATAGCTTGCTTCAAACCACAATCCTCGTGGGATCGACCCTGACTCGCTCAGGTATTATTTGGACGACCCAGTGCACTTGCTGGTACAGCTGTACGAAGTGTGGGGATTCATGCACCACCTAGCAATGTCTGTTGTTGTTTCTGTATGGGGAGGATGGATTTTGTCTGGGTATTGCAAAATCAGATTCTATCTCTGCTAGGCCTACAAAGAAAAACAAAACAATCACTTTGCGACAATTCTTTGTTTTTCGACTACAGAAAAGGACGGGTGAATCTCCGTTAAAATTCTTTAGGTGAAACAACCACAGTTGAGGGTTGATAAATACAAATATCTGCATAAAAGTCTTATAAACGGGGATGTAGATGCTGCAAGGCTTGCCAAAAGAATCATTCTTCCCAGTACTTTTACCGGTGGACCTAGGTACATGATGAATAATTGTAAAGACTCATTTGCAATTTGAAGATATGCAGGATATCCTAGCTATTTTATCACCATAAGCTGTAACCCTTAATGAGATGAGATAAAAAGAGAAGTGACTCCCATTGGATTGAAGACAGTAGATCGTCCTAATATATTGTGTCGAGTTTTCAAGATCAATATTGATGGTTTGATTGATGACCTAAACGAAGGAAAAATCTTTGGCAAAATTTTGGGATGTAAGTCTGTGTTTATGCAACACCTGATTAAAATCTTATGTTGTAATGTTTTGCTTATTTGTCTTTTTCAATTTTCAGATATTTGCACTATAGAGTTTCAAAAGAGAGGGCTTCTGCATGCACATATGCTTTTATTCATGAGTAACGAGTTCAAGCCACAAACACCAGATGACATATACAAACATATAACAGCTGATATTCCTGATGAAAATGAAAGGCCAAATCTACATGGAGCTGTTCAAAATTACATGGTACATGGTCCGTGTGGTTCGTACAACAAGAATTCACCTTGCATGAAGAATAGATCCTGTTCAAAGTTCTATCCCAAAGAGTTTAGACAAAGAAAACTCATTGATGAAGCCAAATTTCTCAAATATAGGCGTACTGATAACGGTCGAACAGTGAAGAAAAGGGAATGTGTACTAGACAATAAGTTCATTATTTTGTATAATCCAGAATTGTTGCTCAAGTTTGGGTGCCACATAAATGTGGAATACAGATGCCAAACAAGTTCTATTAAGTATCTGATTAAGTATGTACACAAGGGTAATGACCGCGTAACACCTACTCTATACAATGCTGGTAATGCGTCAGAAGCCACACGTTATTGACGAAATTAGGAATTACTACGATTGTAGGTACATTTTGGCATGTGAGGCAGTCTGGCGTTTATTTGGATACGAAATCCAAGAGAAAGAACCATTTGTGATTAGACTTCCATTCCATTTGGAGGATGAGCAACATGTGGTTTATGGTAAAACTTCTAATGTGAATGATATCGTCGAAAGAGCAATATCTCATAAGTCTATGTTTTTGGGATGAATGGCGGCGAACATGTCGTATCCCTATGCTCGAAGTCTGACTTATGCTAAGTTTCTAACCAAATTTGTTTGGAAGGACGATGCTTCAAAGTGGTTTTCTCAAAAGCAAGGCTTCGCAATTGGAAGGTTGACTCATGTACCTGCAGGTAATGATGAGTTTATATTCAATTTTGACCTTATTTATTTGATGATTTAAATTTAAAATCTTAATAGCATGTACCCCACATCTATTTTATTTGATTTATCTACACTAGAAAATAAATGTTCAAATAACTTTCAGCAGTTATAATCTGTAGATTATACAATTTTAGAATTGTTCTATTTTTTTTTAGAAAAATTAGTCTTATGCGGATGTGTAGCTACATAATAATTGAAATCGCGTAGCTTAATCCATTTCACAACTTAAAAGTGGGATTTTAACCAAGTTTTTTGTAGCAAATACCGAAGAATATTACCAACGACTTCTCTTGAATACTCAAAGAGGATGTATGAGTTTTCGAGATATAAGAACAGTAGGAGGAACAATATATGCTACGTATAGAGATGTATGCTTCGGCCTTGGACTCTTGCAAGATGACAGAGAATTCATGGATGCAATTAAGAAAGCAAGCTCGTGGGCCTCAGGATCATATGTTAGGAGGTTATTTGTCATTCTATTAACATCCAACAATATCTGAAGACCAGAACATGTCTGGGATAGATGTTGGCATGAACTCTCAGATGATATTTTGTATCAACAGAGAGCCGTGATGATCATGAAGAGTGAGTTTTTATTAATTGCAATTATAAAAGTTATTCATTATTGATCATTTTAGTTTGATTGAATTTTTACAGTATCGTATAATATGCAGAGTTAACCATGTCAGATGATGAGATTAAGCAGTTGTGCTTAATTGATACAGATAAGATCTTACATTCCTATGGTAAAACCTTGAAAGGCTATCCTCCTATGCCTTTAGCAACTGAAGTTGATAGTTCTTTGTTAACCGAAAGGGTTATCAGGGATGAGCTAAACTTTAACGGGGATGATTTAAAGAAAAATGCCTCAGACATGTTAGCCATCGCAACACCTAAGCAAAAATATGCATTCTATAAAATTGTTACAGCTGTGTATTGTGATAAAAGGGTTTTTTCTTTGTATATGGTCATGCAGGTACTGGAAAAATATTTCTCTGGAACCTTATGTCTGTTGAGATTCGCTCAAGGGGTGATATTGTGTTAAACGTTGCTTCGAGTGGTATTGCGTCTTTATTTCTTCCCAATGGAAGAACGGCACACTCAAGGTTCAAAATACCGCTGAATGTAACTGAGGATTCTGTATGTAACATCAAACCTGGTTCCCCTCAAGCAATGTTGCTGTTGAAAGCCAAACTTATAATTTGGGATGAGGCTCTAATGGTTAGTAGGTACTGCTATGAAGCGCTTGATAAATGCTTGGGTGATATCATGAGGTTTTCTCCAACATATATCAAAGATTTCCCCTTTAGAGGAAAAGTGGTTGTACTAGGTGGAGACTTTAGACAAATTCTTCCTATCATTCCACGAGGATCGAGAAAAGATATCGTTCATTCAACCGTGAATTCGTCTTACGTTTGGAAGTTTTGTCAGGTGCTCAAACTAACAAAAAACATGAGACTCTCTGTAGGGACGACTGCTTCAGATCAAGATGAGATAGAGCAATTTGGTGAGTGGTTATTGAAAGTTGGTGATGGTCTAATAGGTGACAATATGGATGGTGAATCTGAGATATGTCTTCCAGGAGATATTGTTATTCCTTTTTCGGACCAGGCATTTGATGAGTTGGTTCATTTTTTTATTCAAATATTTTGGATAACATGTCCTTAAAGGATTTTTTCAAAGCAAGAATTATACCGGCTCCCATGCTAGACATCATTGAAGATCCAACAACCATCTGATGGCTATCATTCTTAGAGGGGAAAAATTATATCTTAGTTCGGATTCGATTTGTATGGATGAAGGGAATATGGAGAGTCAACTAGATCTCTATGGTCCTAAATTACTGAATAGCATAAGTTGCTTTGGTTTGCCTCCACATAAATTAATACTCAAGGTTGGTGTTCTGGTGATGTTACTGAGAAATATTGACCACTCTAGTGGTCTTTGTAATGGTACAAGGCTACAAATTAGGAAGCTTGGAAATCATGTCATAGAATGTGAAGTTTTAATGGGTAATAATGTTGGTCATATTGCTTTGATTTAAAGAATGAATATGGTACCAACAAATAAAACCGTCCCAGTTAGATTCCAACGAAGACAATTTCCCATAATAGTATCGTTTGCCATGACAATTAATAAGTCTGAGGGACAAACTTTATCTCATGTTGAATTGTACTTGCCCAAACCAGTTTTTACACTTGGCCAACTATATATGGAACTTTCAAGAGTTAAGAGTAAGAGAAGTTTAAAAGTTTTACTTATGAATCACGTAGGAATGTCTGCAAATTCAACCATCAATATTTATGGAGAAGTCTTTGAAAAAATAGGATTCTAATGTAAATATTTTAATTTTATTTTAAATTCTGTATCAGTGTATAATTATTTTACTTTAAAAATGTGTAAAATAATTATTACTCACTTTTTTTAAGTTAAACTTTGATTTTGATAATAATTTTATAAATTTCTTAGAATAATAATTATTTTGTCTTTTTTTTAAATATCCAAGCATATGATTTTTTTTTACTTTTATAAATTTTCCCGTGCTGAGCACAGGTTCATACACTAGTTTATTTAAAAAAAAGATTATAGAAAACTAAAAAGGAAGGACGTTGGATGTCTGGATGGCGTGTACAATGAAATGGGTCAAACTCAAATATATAGTATGTAATCTAATAAACTGAAGCCTTTTTTGTAGTTGTATAAGGGTCGATGGAAAAAAATAACCCTTATAATGAGGCTCATCATCATCTTACTAGATTTAATCCTAATCAGCATAACTAGTCAGTCAAAATTTTATATTGATCACTTGCAGTAAAAACAAGACTCATGTACCTCTCTCACAACGAATGCAGAATTTGTCTCCTCTTTAGCCACTTATCAAATTCTTTATTCATCTGTACTGGACTTTGCTGGTATGGGTTGAAGGAAGGATCGGTCACTGGCGTTGGTGATGACGTGATCGGACCTTTGGAACGACGAGGGTGGTAACTGTAAAGACACTCCAACGCTCAAGTGAGAATGGATCTAAGAAGTATAGGTGAGGGTTAGGAATGTGCAACATACCTGAGGGAGCCCCTGTCTCTCTTTATATAGTTTTGTATTGTTATCTTATCTTATCTTGCTGGCTAAGATAAGGGAAGTATTTGAATTTGAATGTTAGTTACTGGTCTCTAGGTTTCTGGTCTAGTTTGGGCTGTACGAAGGACTTAGGCCTAGGAGTCGGGCCATTATTTAGCTGGTTTTGGGACACAGGTGCTAGGTCCAGAACGATTTTGGGACACCAGTTTGGAGATACTCCGTCTTTTTGAGCGGGAGACCTCGTTCCTTTCTCAATTGGCCCAAGAGCAGAAGCAGGCTGCTGAGGCTGAGTCAAGGGCTGCTTCTGCACTTGTGGAGGTGGAGTCTTTAAAGACCGAGGTCACTCAACTAAAGAAGGACAAGGAGGGCTTGCTCCATGATGCTGAGAATGCCATTTTGGCTACCGAGGAGGCTGTGAAGGCCCAAGTCCAGGAGTTGGCTCCCAATGTTAATGTGTCGGTCATGAGGGCCTTCCAGACTGGGAAGGATAGGAAGATTGTAGACTTGGATTAATTATGTGTTTATTTTTGTTATGCAAAAAAAATTTTTTTAAGTTTGTAAACCATTTGTTCGACACATATACATTCCTTTTTTTGGTGAATTTTTTTTATGTTTGTAAGTCGTCAAGTCGGTGACTTGAAACTGCTTTGGTAGCCTTTCTTGGCTGTTTTGTTCTAAACTGTTTTGTGGGCTTCTTGGTGGTCCAGTTTATATGCTTTATTTCATTTCTTTGGGTATCCGTATTGTTCATACCTAAAGAACGAAACTCTCGCGCGATCTAGAATTTTCACGAATAAATCCTCGTTGTAGGTATAGCTTCTAGACCGACAAGAATTCCTTTCTTACAAACATTTTGGTTGTCACAAGTAACAAACCCCTTTTTAAATTGATAACCGAAGTATTTAAACCTCGGGTCGTCTTCTCAAGGAACTGCAGAGAGGTATGTTCTTATTATTGGTTATGAGTTTTGTAAATTGGAGGTTTTGAAAGTAAGGAACAAGTAATTTAAATGACAAGTAAAATAAATAAATAACTGTAAAATAAACTCTTGGCAAGGTATGAAAATTCGGAAGTCCTATCCTGGTTATTCTTATGAGAATTAAAGTTAATCTCACTTAGTTAACCCTTACGAAAGCAAAGGAAAGTCAAGTGAACTAATTAGTTAGATCCCCAAGTCCTAGCCAACTCCTAAGGAAAGACTAGAGTTAGTGGGATTCCAATCAATTAGCAGACATAACAATCAATCACGATAAGTTTGATAACTTAAGAGCCTCCAGTTAATCAATTAAAGCAAAGGATATAAAAAGCTAAACAAGAATCATAAATCTGAAATACCTCAATTGCATTAATAAGAGAAAATTAATCTAAACATAAAGAGTTCATAAGCCAATTTGGCAACATAAATAATTAAAGAAAAGCATTGAAGTATCTGAAAGTAAAAGAGAAATATAAAGTAAAAGGAATATTGAACCTGAGAGGAAGTTGAAATAATCCTAAATCCTAAAACTAAATCCTAAGAGAGAGGAGAGAACCTCTCTCTCTAAAAACTACATCTAATCCTAAAATTATGAATTATGAGCTGATGATTATGAATGAATGGATTCTCCTACTTTATAGCCTCTAATCTGTGTTTTCTGGGCCAAAAACTGGGTCGAAAACAGCCCAGAAATCGTTGGAGAAGAAATCTACCACGCTAATTTTCGCATTGCGACGCGTCCGCGTTGAGCAGGCGTTCGCGTCACCTAGAATCAGGGCAACTATGGCATATTATATATTAAATTGAAGCTCCGGATGTTAGCTTTCCAACGCAACTGGAACTGCGTCGTTTGGACATTTGTAGCTCAAGTTATGACTGTTTTAGTGCAAAGAGGTCAGGATGGACAGCTTTGCAGTTCCTTCAACTTCTTGTATTCCTTCCACTTTTGCATGCTTCCTTTCCATCCTCAAAGCCATTCCTGCCCTGTAGTCTCTGAAAATACTTAACACACATATCAAGGCATCAAATGGTAATAGGAGAGGATTAATAATTAGCAATTTAAAGGCCAAAGAAACATGTTTTCAATCATAGCACAAAATCATGAAGGAAAATGTAAAACATGCGATTAGTATGAATAAGTGGGTAAAGAGTTTATAAAAACCACTCAATTGAGCACAAGATAAACCATAAAATAGTGGTTTATCAATACCATTTGTGCTGGTAAAAATGTTAAAATTCAAAAGGGAGATTTTATTTTAAATGTGCTTTGTATTAAAGAGTTAAGC
>NC_029791.2:55879001-55886094 GCF_000816755.2 Arachis ipaensis
GATAAACAATAACAAAAATGCAAAACAAAAAATTAAAACTGAAAGAAAAACCTAAGTTGTCGAATTGGAAGGACTTGTAAGGGGTAATAATGCTGAATGTTCGCGGTGCCGTTGATCTGCTCCAATTTGTAGGCTCTCTTCCCGATTACGGATTCAACCCGGTAGGGTCCTTTCTAGTTGTGAGTTAGTTATCTTTCTCCTGGTGTGGGAGTGTCGATGTCATTTCATCATAAAACCAGGTCCCCTTGCTTGAAATCTCGCTTCACGACATCTCGGTTGTACCTCAGGCTTATCCTTTGTTTCAAGGCGAGTTCTCGCAGGTGTGCTATGCTCCTAACGTCATATATGATATCTTGTTCCATTGTTTTGTCAAGCTCTCCGAGGTCCTCCTAGGGTTGGGTTTCCTGATCCCCACAGGAATAACAGCTTCTAGGCCGTATGTTAGCCTGAAGAGGTTTCCCAGTTGAGCTTTGGGGTGACGTTTGGTATGACCAGAGCACTGAACTGAGCTCGTTAACCCACAATTCTTTGGCTTCGTCTAGTCTTTTCTTGAGCTCTTTCAGGATGATCTTGTTGGCCGCTTCTACTTGGCCGTCGATATGTGGGTGTTCTATAGAGTTGAACTTCTCTGAGATGCCAAGTCCCTCTAGGAATTCCTTGAAATGCTTGTCAGTGAACTAGGTCCTGTTATCTGAGGTCACAATTTTCAAGATTCCAAATCAGATTTTGACTTGTCTCCAAAAGAACTTTTGGGACTGAGTGGCCGTGATTATGGCCAGTGCTTCAGCCTCGATCCACTTGGCGTATTAGTCGATGGCGACTATAAGAAATTTGAGTTTCCCCGGTGCCATGGGGAAGAGTCCGACGAGGTCAATTCTCCAAGTTCCAAAAGGGCTGTCTGCCGATATCGTATTGAGTTGATGAGGGGCTGCTTGGTGGAGGTTGGCATGCACTTGGCATTGCTTGCATCTTTTGACCACCTGAAAGACATCCTTGATGATTGTAGGCCAAAAGTATCCAGCTCGGATGACTTTCTAAGCTAGGGTTTTTCCTCTGAGGTGATGGCAGCAACATCCTTCATGAATTTTCTGGAGTATGTAGTCTATTTCGTCGGGTTCTTTGCACTTGAGGAGGCGTTGGAACATTCCTTGTTTATACAATTGTCCCGCTACCATGGTGTCGTAGCTTCTCGCTTCACATGTTTTGATTTCTTTGGGTCCTCGGGCAGTCCCCATTGGTGAGGTACTTGAGGATCGGGAAGGTCTATGAGTGTTGACAGAAAAAGGTCAGGTATGTCGAGGATGTGGCTGAGGTTGGCTATCGCGTTCCTTTCTCGGGGCATGTGCCAAATAGACATTTCATCAAATTTGGCGATCAGCTCCTTAACCCTGGATAGGTATTGTTGTAGCAGAGGGTCCCGTGTTTGGTAATCCCCATTTATTTGAGAACTAACTATTTGGGAATCGCTGTAGACTTCCAGTGTTATTGTGCCGACTTCATTAGCTAACATTAGCCCAGCTAAGAGGGCTTCACACTAGGAAGTCGTATCGATTTGATTGCTCGATGGTGATCCCATTCTCATTTTCTAATATTACCCTGCTCTGCCAGACCTGTTATTTGACAAGCCATTAATATGGAGTTTCCAAAGTTCAGGAGCTTCGCTTCCAAGGGTCATCTTTGCAATGAAATCTGCCATGGTTTGAGCTTTGATCGTGCTTCTGGGCTCGAACTGAATTTCATACTGGGAGAGTTCCACTGACCAAGAAAGCATTCTCCCTGCCAAGTCTGGTTTCTGGAGGACTTGCTTGACATCCGGATCAGTTCAGACCGTGGTGGGTGGCTCTAGAAGTATTGTCAGAGTCGTCGGGATGTCGTGAGTATTGTCTCGGTATTTTGGATTACTTTACTTATGAAGTATATTGGCCCTTATATTTTCTATTTGTCTTTCCAGACTAACGCCACTGCTAGTACTTCCTCCGTTATGGATAGGTAAAGGCACAATATTTCTCTCGCTTTGGGCTTTGAAAGCATAGGGGGTTCTGCCATCGCCTTTTTGAAGTGTTGGAAGACCTCTTCGTAGTCTATTTCTGACTTAAAACTTATATCCTTTTTCATCAGTCTGAAGAATAGGATAGCCTTTTGAGCCGAGGCTTCGAGGAAGCGTGAGAGGGCAGCGAGTCGTCCGGTCAATCTTTGGACCTCCATGAAATTTGTGGGACTGGTCATTTTGGGGATGGCCTGGCATTTTTCCGGGTTCGCTTCCACTCCTCATTGAGTGATCATGAAACCCAGGAATTTCCAAGCCTCTATTCTGAATGCACATTTGGCCAGGTTGAGGTGCATCTAGTTTTTCCTCAAGGTTTCCAATATAGTTTTGAGATCGGCAATGAGCTATTCGCCTTTGTCTATTTTGGCCAGCATATGATCAATCGAAACCTCTAGTATTGTTTCTAAGACATTTTTGAAGATTTTCGTGACAAGCCTTTGGTAGGTGGCCCCGGTGTTCTTCAAGTTGAAGGGCATGACTATGTAGCAGTAAGTGCCTTCGAAGGTTACAAACGCCGTTTTCTCTTCGTTCGGCCTGTGCATGGAGATCTAATTGTACCCCGAATATGCATCCATGAAGCTGAGGTACTAGTGTCCTGAGGCGGCATCTATCATTCTATCGATGTTTGGCAGGGAAAAGGCGTTCTTTGGATAAGCTTGGTTCAAGCCTGTGTAGTCGACGCACATTTGTCATTTTCCATTTGCCTTTTTTTACGAACACGACATTGGCCAGCCAAGTCGCATAAGGGAGTTCCTGAATGAAGTTAGCCTCGAGCAAGATTTTGACTTACTTTTTTACTTCGATTACTCGGTCAGCAGACATCTTCTTTATCATTTGTGCTACCGACTTGGCCTTTGGGTCTACGGTGAGCTGGTGAAACATCAAGTCCAGATCTATCTTTTAGGAGCTTTGTGAGTTTGCCTTTCAGGTTGAAGGGCGGGTTCTTGTTGATGAAGGTAAAATCATCCTTGGTTTGTCCTATTTGTAGCTTTCTCATGTCTCCTTCTAGTTTTGGTCTGGGTTGGTCATCTTGTCATGTATACAGATCGGCTAGGAAGTTCCCCGCCGTATACCGAGACCATTTTCAGAGGGCTAGGCTGGTGTTGTCGCATTCCACTATGACTCCTCTGTTGCCGTGTATGGTTCTTATGGTTCTGTCATCCGCTTGGGACTTTATGATTAGGAACTTAGTAAATATGGTGGTGGATAGGTCGTTGACTATCTTTCTTTCCAGGATGATGTTGTAACACCCTACCATATAGAGCCTTACGCTTAAGTTGTAATGCAGAGGTGATGAAATATGTATATAAGTATAATTGGAAGAAATTGTAACTAGGAGGGAAGGAGAAGCTAAACAAAAGTGTAACAAAAAGTTTAGATCACACTCGCTTAACTATACGTAAAACGGATAACAAGATCGTAGAGAAGGCTAAAACATATATATAGATCTAAGTTTCAAAAATACAAATATCAAGCACCCGACTCGACTTGCGAAGCTAAGGCTGTGCCAGAGTATATATGTATATATATATATATATATATATACAACCCCAAAATATGACTCCAAATACAAAATAAACACCTGTTTCTCTATATCAACCTCTAAGAGTACCAAAATACAAAATACAAGGTGCGGAAAACAACTATGAACATATATATACAAGTACAACCAACATGCTAAACCCAAAATATAGTTCTTCGCTTGTTGAAGGTCTCTAGTATCCTTAATGAGGTGCCTCTCGACCTGCATAAGAAAAAAAGAAGAAATATGTATGGAATGAGAACCAGGGATTCTCAGCATGGTAACGGTGCCTGCATAGTTAATATGAAAGGTCCCGGGAAAGCCAGAGACATTCCTAGAACTTCAACATTCATAATCAAACTTAAAGTTAATACTAAACCCAAAAGTTCGGTAATCAAACTACGGAAATTCAAATTCTAACCCAACTCAACATCTTTTGCTTCCTCAGCCCCTTACTCACGGTGGAACAACCCTCTCTCACACCTCTACCAAGAGAGGGCCTCTTAGAAACATGCACAAACAAGCCAAACAAAGAATGCACAGATAGAAATCAGATATAGCAAGTAAACAGTAGCAGATAGACATGGCTAAGCAATTAGGCAATCCAAAACAAATGTACACTCAAGAAAAACATTCAAATACATATGATGCATGCCTATCCTATGGCTGATGATATCATCTTTCGATTACATAACCAACCTGACATATCTTGGTATCTAACCTTGGATAGTTCCTCTGTATGCGCATCCCCAAACTCAACAATATCCATGGGAAAAATCCCAAGCTCATCCATAGGGGAGACAAAATCCCAAGCTCAAATTTATACATGGGGGTGACACCCCAAGCTCAATTTATATATATATGTGCATGTGTGTATGTGTGTGTGTGTGTGTGCATGCCCATGGGAGAACCCGGGGAGTCAAAGTGCCCGATCACATCTTACGTACAGAGGGTAAACAGTTTATCTCAATTATATAAACCAAATATTCTTTTAATTCATCATTACCAATATCATTATCATCATCAATTAATATCTCATTTGATCTCAAATTCATCATTATTATCATTATTATTATCAATGATATGTCATATATCGTTCATTATTTTCTTGCTTTAACCATTCAATCTTTCACTTCTCAATCTTTTTGCTAACTTATTCAATACGTTCGTCCTTGTTCTACAGCTTAAAAACTCGCTAGAGAATAGGCTTAAAACTAAAAAATGCAACTCTTTCAAAATAGGGTGGTCATGCGACGCATGCCACCCCATGCGTATGCATGGACGTGAGTTTTGCCAATCTCGCATATGCGAGCACCTCCCACATACACGGGTACTCAAAATAGAAGGGTTGACTTACGTACGCACACGTTGCTGTGTACGCATTATTGTAAAATTTTACAAATTCGCATACGTATCCACCTCATGTGTCTGTGAGTGAATGAAACAGAAGTAATTCTCGCATACGCATGGCCTGCATTTTTCAGAAAAGCAGCTAAGTCTGTAGAAATCAATTTTACACACCCAACTTCGACGGTGCATAACTTTTTCGTTAAAATTAATTTTTGCCCGTTCTTCGAACGATATAAACTTTACGGACCCAAATTTCATTCAAAATATGTTTTACAAAGTTTGGGGTCCGGAAGCCAAGTTATGGCCCACCGAAGTTGGTCAAAAATTAGCTTTTACCAAAAGTTAAAAAATCTCCAAGTTTCCAAATTTCTCACCCCCATTTCACACCCAAAACAATCCCAAATGCTCCCAAACATGTTCATACAATTCCCATTCATATCACACATGCCAACTTACAAATTTCACTGAAACCATTCAATCAAAATTCCACATACCAACTCATATACTCATCAAATCACAGTCCAATACATACAAACCCATATACTCTTCATACACAAATCATATACCATATACACAATTCATTCATTTCATTCCTATCTTATAGTCTTATAGCCTAAGTTTTCATGCGACATTAAATATTAACTATGAGAAACCAAAATCATACCTTGGTCGATTCCTCCCTAAGTCTAAAACACCTCAAAATACCTCTCCTTCACAAGTTCCAAGTCACCAATTATCAACTCCACAAGCCCAAACATCGGAATCTTGTTCAAAACTGCCAAAGTGAACTCCAAAACAATAAGTACACAATCTAATTCACACAATATCATAACAACTTAGGCTCACTAATTCAATAGTTCACTAGGGTTCAACATCTAGTGATTTTTCCCTGCTAGAGTTCACCTATATCATCAAGATCATTCAATTTCTCAATACCAAAATCCAAGACTTTTGAAACTAAAAAGGAGAAGGCTGGGTGAGAAAATGTAATTTCCTAACCTCATTGTTTAGATGGTTTCGAAGAGAATTTTGAGATGAACGTGTGGCCGCTGACAGCTCGTCAATCGGAGTTGCAGATTGCGAGATATGGCAAATTGAATTTTGGAAGTGAAAGTTAGGTTTTTCTTTTATTTCCTTTCCTCAAAGTTTAGTGTGGAATGGCTATGGGAGGAAGAAGAAGGCTGTGTTCTTTTATTTATATGTTGGGCCTTAAGCCTGGTTTAGGTCCGATCTAACTGGTTTGGTCCGTTGGCCCATTTTTGGGCCAAAACCTTTAAAATTTGTGTCAAAATTCGTATTTTTAATATTTCTACCTTTTTGGTTTATAAAAATTTAATTTTCTAATTTCTTTTAATAATAATAATTTATTGGCTAATTATTTATTAATTTCATGGGGTTTATATCCTGTCCACCAAAATGAGAATTTTGTCCCCAAAATTCGGATTCAGTCACCTGAAAATAGGTATGGGTAGTCTCTTCTCATTTTAGATTTCAAGTTCCCAGGTGTATTCCTCAAATCCTGCTCGACTCCAAGCAAACTTTACTAACGGCACTACTCTTCTGCATAGTTGCTTAACACTGGTATATCGTCAATTCTAACCGGAATTACTTAAAACGTTAAATTCTCTCTCAGTTGAACTGATTCAGATTTTAAAAACATGGCTTACCTTAGAAGTATACTACCGAAGCTGTGAAATGTGGAGTACGTCATGCAGGTTCAAAAGGTACGACGCTAAGACTATTTGATATGCTACCGGCCACTAATCCATCTTACTACTTCAAATAGCCTAATATACCTCGGTTTCATCCCTTCAGTCTTGATTGCCAATTTATTCCAGACTGTTGAAGTATGCTCTAAGAATGCATAACTTCTTTCAAACTATCTAGGTTATCTTCTCTTTTATTTGCATAACTCTTTTATTGGCTTTGCGCAGTTAGAATATTAACTTGAATTCGCATAATCTTTTCTCCGTTGTCTCAGCTATCAAATTTTGGACCTAGGACACCTATTCCTCCAGGTTCATTTCAACATAGATGCAATTAACACATTGTGCAACCTTACTATTTTCTTGATGTATAGTCTCGTCAATTTCTTCGATGAATAGTTCGCTCCAATAGGTGGAAAGTAAGTGGACTTGGTCACTCGATTCACGATTACCTGACAGCATCAAAGC
>NC_029791.2:55886339-55903514 GCF_000816755.2 Arachis ipaensis
GTAGAAATTCTGAATAGTTTATTAGGTTCAGGTATCACGAATACTGGCACTGAGGTTACTCTTCTCTCTCAAGGTTCGAAAACTTCTTCGCATCTAGGCATCCAAACAAACGGTGCATCCTAGCGTGTCAACTAAATGACAGGCAATATGGCCAACAAGAATTAAAGTTCCAAAACTCCTTTTGATGTTGCATAATTACACGCTTCATCTTTGCATCCATATATTTATTTTTTATGGAACTAGCGTCTTGGTGGTTACATCAAGGAATTGTATGTGATACTAAACTAGGCTCAGGTTGATTGTCGAAAAAACATGAAGCCCAAAATACAAACAAATTACATTATTATTGTTCATAAGAAATTAGGAGAATGTCTTGTATTGCGATCACACAAAAGTGGTAGTAGAATAACAAAATGCACAAGAAGAAGAAGTAAGGTGCATATTAAGAAAAGAATCCAAGTCAAAACCTTGATAAAAAGAACAAGGCACACCAATTTAAGGATCAATTGAGATATCGAACAAGTTCAGTCTCACCATAAAAGAGACAGGTTTCACGTATGGATATACGCAAGCAAAGAATAGGGTTGGAAAGATATTCAAATCCTTTTTCAAGAAGGAAATCCGAAACAAAACTTGAGCATAAGTTACAAGAGAAAGAATAAATTGGGTTATAGAGATTTAGTTGCTCCATCTTTCTCTCTCTCTCTCTCTCTCTCTCTCTCTCTCTCTCTTTCTCTCTCNTACCGTCATCTTTCTTCTTTATTGATATTACAAGGAAGCACTTGGTCGAATAGTTTTTCTCTTACAGCTGCTAATTGGTGTTACTTTATACGGCGTTGATAAACCACTATTTTATGGTTTATCTTGTGCTAATTTTAGTGGTTTTTATCGACTCTCTGCTCACTTATTGATATAATTTGCATGGTTTTACAAATCTTTCCTAATTCTGTGATATAATTGAAAACATGTTTCCTAGTTCTTTAAACTGTCGAATTTAATTATCCTTTATTACCATTTGATGCTGTGATCTGTGCTTTAAGTGTTTTCAGGCTTTATAGGACAGGAATGGCTTAGAGGATGGAAATGAAGCCGCAAAAATGGAAGGAGCACAAGAAATAAAGGAGACAACCAGCGAGAAGCGACGTGCAAGCATGGCTCACGCGTGCGTGTGAATTGGAGTTTGCACGGCGACGCGTGCGCGTACCTGACGCGTACGCGTGACACGCGAAGATGACCAGTGACGCGTATGTGTGACTAACGCGTACCCGTGGCATGCGCTACCTGCAGAAATCGCAGAAAACACTGGAGGCAATTTTGGGCCGAGTTTTGACCCAATTTTCAGCTCAGAAACACAGACTAGAGCCAGGGGACAAGCAGAGACTTAACACACATTCTCATTCGCATAGTTTTTAGTTTTAGACTGGAATCTTAGAGTGAATTCTACTACTTCCTCTAGGTTTTCTTCACATTCATAGTTCTAGTTTTTATGCTTTTTATGCTTTTGCTTTGGATATTGAGAAGAGTCACTACCTCTGTTGAAGTTGCTATTATTCTAGTTTGTTTCCTTATTCCTTTACTCTTTTAACTGCCCATTAACCCTGTTCAGATACGTATGTTCATGATTTTGGGATTTATTAATGCAAAGAATTACTTTTACCTTTAATTAATTTTCAGCTCCTATTTTATTTAATTTATCATGTCTTCTTCTTATATGTCTGTGAAAGTTGTATTCATGTCAATGGAATAGACTCCCAACTTGACTTGGGGGTTGGTTAAGAGGAGACACTTGAGTTGGAATATTCAAGTGTCAATTTCAATTGGAAGTTGTTGATTAATTCTCTATTTACTAATGCTAATCCTTCCATAAGAGAGGATTAGGACTTGCGAATAAGAGTTAGCTCAATCACTTGACTTTCCTTTATTTAGTAAGGGTTAACTAAGTGAAAACAACAAGCTCTTGCTATTACACTTGGAAAAATCCAACAAGGATAGAACTTCCAATTAATCTTCCTCCGGTCAAGGCTTTTTATTCTGATTATATAAATTCTCTTGCTAATTTTCATTGCTTTAATTTACAATTATTAAAATTCTGTTCTCCAACTCTTAAAATTTCTCGGAAAATTCCTAACTGATAAAATAGCACCCTTTTGTCAACTCATTGGGAGACGACCTGGGATTCCTACTCCCAGTATTTTTATTCTAATTTTGTGACAACCCTTTCTAAATTGATAAGCGAATTTTCGTCGGTTAAGAAGTGTACTTACAACGCTGTTCTATTTATAAATTTTTAATCAGCAATTTTCCGCCCGTTCAGGCGCCTTCTAATGGTGTTACTTTATACGGTGCCATTGAAACTGATCCAGCTCCCGGCACTAAGTCTATCGCAAACTTACTCTCTCTTGCCACCTAACCAATTAGCAACTAAAAGTTAAATCTGTGTCATGCCCCTTCCTCGTTGTTCACCAACATTAGGTTTCAAATAATAGTCCCGCATAACTATCAACACTTCGGATCCCTTATATATAACTCAAGTTGAATGCTCAAACTAGTTTAACCCGCTTCTGCTGCATCACTCTAATTATTATTCTCCAAGAGTCTAGCCACTCCTCTATGCTAATCAAATATCACTCTGTCTCAAAAACTGGAAGTCATCGGCCGATCGTTCATTTAGAAATCATAATTATCACAACTCGGTAATGCATTACGAATGAATGATACATACCATTGTTATGCAAGGCAATCGAAAATTCAATTACTAGTTCATAATTACCTTTGATCAGAGTATCTGATCTCTCATCAGCACCATCCACCGTCATAGTGAACATGCGTACCTGCTGCTTAGCTCTCTTATCTTCCTGACTCTTCTTCTTCGGAGAATTCCAGGACAAATGCCCAGCTCTATACAGAGTATTTGGGTGGTATCTTCCACACCTCCTATAAGTCAAGTCATTCGGTGGAATCTGAGCTTGCTTCCCTTTGCCTCTTCCCTGGTTGTTGTATTATTAAATCTTCAGAAGTTATTCTGACCCTAATGTTGTTGTGGAACATAGCTCCCTTGCTTGAAATTTAGACCTTTAGGGGTGAAATTCCTACCTTGATCTCTCCTAACAAAGGCTCAGTGATCATCCTTATCGCACAATCCTTAGCAACTCGGCTTTTGTTGACCAATTCAAAAAAAGTTCTGATTTCCATTAGGCCTAGAGTATGAAGAATGTCGCATCGAAGTCCATCTTCAAACTTGATGTACTTTCGATCTTCAAAATCTCCCGGAACTCCCTGACAAATCCTAGAAAACCGATATAGCTCATCGAATCGATTGGTGTACTCAGATACTAACATTGAACCTTGCTTCAATTGTAGTAACTCGAGCTCCTTGGCCGTCCTAACTGAGCTGGGAAAATACTTCTAATAAAAATCGGTTTGAAAGACATCCCAGAGTATCGCAGCATTGTCTTGCTGCAGAAGGTATTGGGTTTCTTGCCACCAATGCTGAGCTTCACCCACCAGCTGTTAAGTGGTGAACTCTACACATTGCTCCGCTGGCACTTGTTGCGCTTGTAAAGCTCATTCCATTGCCTGAAACCAATTATCTGCCTCTGTAGAATTTTTGGTTCCTCAAAAAATTGGTGGATTAATCTTCATGAAGGTTGCTAAGGTTATCAGCCCATTTCTGCCATTACCCCCGTTTCTATTGTTAATTTGTTGACCAAAGACCTCAGCCATTGCTTGCATAGTAACTGCCATATTCTCCAGGGCATTCATATAGTTTACAAGATTATTTGCAATTGTCTCAGGTTCCACATTACCATTCGGACCTCTCCCTCGACTGCGTCTGCATCCACGAGTCATCATTTGGTTTCTGTTCACACAAAAAAAGTGATATCAAGGTGATCAGTCTCAATATCTCAAGTCTAGTACTTAAAAGCCCCAAATATATGCTCATGACCAAATATGTCTAATATATCAGTTAGATATCCTAATGAGCATATACAGACACACCCAGAGTATGCCCAGAAGCATAGTCAGTCTGTCCCTCAGGCTCTACAGGAATGAACTACTCTGATACAATAATGTAATAGTCTACCACACAAAGCCTTACGCTTAAGTCATAAAGCAGAGGTAATGAGGTATTACGACCTCTAAAATAAAAGACATATATAAGTATAATTGGAAGAAATTGTAACTAGGAGCCTTAAAGGAGAAGCTAAACAAAAGCGTAACAAAAAGTTTACATCACACTCGCATAACTATACGTAAAACGGATAACAAGATCGTAGGGAAGGCTAAGACATATATACAGATATGAGTTTCAAAAATACAGATATCAAGCACCCGACTCGACCTGTGAAGCTAAGGCCGACCGGAGTATATATATATATACAACTCCAAAATATGACTCAAACTATAGAATAAACACCTGTTTCTCCATATCAACTTCTAAGAGGAACAAAATACAAAATATAGGGTGTGGAGAATAACTATGAACATATATATACATGTACAACCAAAATGCTAAACTTAAAATATAGTTCTTCGCTTCTTGAAGGTCTCCAGTATCTTCAATGAGATGCCTCTCGATCTGCATCTGAAAAACAAGAAAAAAATGTATAGAATGAGAACCAGGGATTCTCAGCATGGTAAAGGTGCCCACATAGTTAATATAAAAGGTCATGGGAAAGCCAGAGGTATTTGATGAGCGGATAATTTATACCCTTTTTTGCATTGTTTTTACATAGTTTTTAGTATGTTTTAGTTACTTTTTATTATATTTTTATTAGTTTTTATTCAAAAATCACATTTCTAGACTTTACTATGAGTTTGTGTGTTTTTCTGTGATTTCAGGTATTTTCTGGATAAAATTGAGGGACCTGAGCAAAAATCTGATTCAGAGGCTGAAAAAGGATTGCAGATGCTGTTGGATTTTGACCCTTCTGCACTCGAAGTAGATTTTTGGGTGCTACAGAAATCCAATTGGCGCCCTCTTAATTGCATTGGAAATTAGACATCCTGGGCTTTCCAGCAATATATAATAGTTTATACTTTGTCCGAGATTTGATGGCCCAAACTGGCGTTCAAAGTCAGCCTAAAATATCTTGGCGTAAAACGCCCAAACTGGCACCAGAATTGGAGTTAAACGCCCAAACTAGCACCAAAGCTGGCGTTTAACTCCAGGAACAGCCTATGCACGAAAAAGCTTCAATGCTTAGCCCAAGCACACACCAAGTGGGCCCCGGAAGTGTATTTCTGCACTGTCTGCACTTAGTTACTCATTTTCTGTAAACCCTAGTTACTAGTTTAGTATAAAAACTACTTTTAGAGATTTATTTAACATCTTTGATCATCTTTTTGACCATCTTATGCTTTTTTTCACATTTGGAGGCTGGCCTCAAGGCCATGCCTAGACCTTTTTCACTTATGTATTTTCAACGGTGGAGTTTCTACACCCATAGATTAAGGTGTGGAGCTTTGCTATTCTTCATAAATTAATGCAAGTACTATTGTTTTTCTTTCAATTCACGCCTACTTTTACTCCAAGATATACTTGAACGAATGGTAGAAGTCGGCTAATTAAGAAGTCAAAACATGGAATACGTTGTGAGTATAGTCTTAACCAGCTAAGATCCGCCTCGTCAATTTAGAAAAGTTGTCACAAATTTTAGAAATAAAAATACTGGGAGTATGAGTCCCAGGTCGTCTCCCAACAAGTTGCAGGAAAGAGCGCTATTTTATTAACTAGGAATTTTCCAAGAGTTTTGAGAGTCGAATAATGATGAGCAATTGAATAATTATAAATTAGAACAATAAGAATAAACTAAGCATAATTATTGATATTCTGAATAAAAGGCCTTGACTGGGGAAATGATCAGTTGGAAGTTCTATCCTTTTGGGATCTCTTAAATGTAGTATTAAAAAGACTGTTGTTTTTCCTTAGTTAACCCTTACTAAATAAAGGGAAGTCAAGTGATTAAGCTAACCCTTATTCACAAATCCTAGTCCTCTCCCTTAGGAAGGTCTAGCGTTAGTAAATACAGAACTAGCCAACAATGTTCAATTTAACCGACACTTAAGCCTTCCAACTCAAGTGTCTCCTCTTAATCAACTCCCATGTTCTGTAGAAAAACTACTCCATTGACATGGATATAATACTCATAAAAATATAAGAAGACATAATAAATTAATTAAAATAAAACAGAAAATTAAAATTAATTTAAAAGTAAAAGTAACTCTATATATTAATAAATCCAAAATGCAACATAATTATCTGAATAGGATTAACGAATAACTGAAAAGAGTAAAGGAATAAGGAAACAAACTAAAGTAGTAACTTCAATGGAGGTGATGATTCTTCAACATCCAAAATCCAAAGCAAAAGCATAAACTATGAATGTAAGGCGAATCTAGATTCAGATCTAAAACTAAAAGTAATCATAATATCAATGTATCTGAATGTGTGTTTATGGGTGTTGAGTCTCTGCATGTTCCCTGGATTTATTCTGCGTTTCTGGGCCAAAAACTGGGTTAAAACGCGTCCCAAAATCATCCCCAGCATATTCTGTTATTTTTGCAGATCGTGCAGGTCCTGCGTACGCGTCGTCCACGCGTTCCCATCATTCTGCTATTTTCCTTGTCACGCGTACACGTTGTCCACGCGTTCGCGTCATTCGTGCAGACTCCAATCCACGCGTTCGCGTCGCTGCGATTTCTTCATTTCGCGCGCTTGCATGAGCCATGTGCTCGCGTCAGTGATCCCTGGTCATCTCCTTAGTTTCTTGTGTTCCTTCCATTTTTGCAAGCTTCGTCTCCATTCTCTGAGCCATTCCTGCCCTATGAAGCCTGAAACACTTAACACATGGATCACGGCATCGAATGGTATAAAGGAGAGTTAAAATGTACTAGTTAAAGGTTTCTAGGAAGCAAGTTTTCAACCATAAACAATACTAGGAAGGAATTATAAAATCATGGAATTCATATGAATAAGTAGGTAATGGCTTGATAAAAACCACTCAATTAAACACAATATAAATAATAAAATAGTGGTTTATCAATACTCTCGTACTTAATTCAGTTAAGTTAGAATGAAGGGATGACCCGTGACAATCACCCAATCTTCGTTACTAGCTTAGCCAAGATCCGTGTGCCTGACAACCACAAAGCGGTCTACATGATGTTCAACGTAGTCATTGGACGACAGCCGGAGTATATTCTCTTGGATATCTAATACACGGACCGAGTCCATGAGATTAGTATCTTCGTGGTATAGGCTAGAAATATTTGCAGCCATTCCTGGGATCCGGAAAGTCTAAACCTTGTCTGTGGTATTCTGAGTAGGATCCGGGAAGGGATGGCTGTGACGAGCTTCAAACCTACGAACGTTGGGCGTAGTGACAGTGTGCAAAAGGATCAATGGATCCTATTCCGACGCTAGTGGGAACTGACAGATGATTAGCCATGCGGTAGCTGTACCTGGTATTTTTTATCTGAGACGAGAAATTCGACAGTTGATTAGCCGTGCAGAAACCGTAGAGGACCATTTTTACTGAGAGGATCTTACAGCTTTCCATGGAAGGGAGCACGCATGATTGGAAGAAGGCAGTAGGAAAGCAGAGGTTCAGAAGCAACAAAGCATCTCCAAACGCTTATCTGAAATTCCCACCAATGAATTACATAAGTAACTTTATCTTATTTTATATTTTATTTATATTTTAATTATCAAAACCTTATAACCAATTGAATCCGCCTGACTGATATAAACAAGGATGACCATAGCTTGCTTCAAGCCGACAATCTCCGTGGGATCGACCCTTACTCACATAAGGTTTATTACTTGGACAACGCAGTAGACTTGCTGGTCAGTTACACGGAGTTGTGAAGAAAAAGTGTGAGATCACGATTCCGCGTACCATGTTTTTGGCGCCGTTGCCGGGGATTGTTCGAGTTTGGACAACTGACGGTTCATCTTGTTGCTTAGATTAGGTAATTTTATTTTATGTTTAAGTTTTCTTTTTTAATTTTATTTTCAAAAAAAAAATTTGTGTTCTTCAGAATTTTTAAAGAACGAATTCTAGAGTTTCATAAGATATGTTGAAGCCTGGCTAGCTGTTTAGCCATGTCTAATCTTTTGGACTAAGGCTTCCACTTCTCATTGACATGCTTGTATGTTTTATGCTAAAGCTTGGCTGGCTATTTGGCCATGTCTAAATCTTTTGGACCGAAGCATTCACTTAAAGCTTGGCTGGCCATTTGGCCATGTCTAATTCTTTTGGACCGAAGCTTTAGACTAACATTGCATGATTCCTAGAACTCTTATTAAAAATTTTGTATCTCTTTATTTCTTTTTCCAAATTAATTTTCGAAAAAATACAAAAAAATTAAGAAAATCATAAAACCAAAAATATTTTGTGTTTCTTGTTTAAGTCTTGTGTCAAATTTTAAGTTTGGTGTCAATTTCATATTTTTCTTTTTCTTAAATTTTCGAAAAATTCATGCATGTATTCTTCATGATCTTCAAGTTGTTCTTGATGATTGTCTTTGTTTGATCTTGTGTTTTTTCTTGTTTTATGTCTTTTCTTGTTTTTCATATGCATTTTTGAAGTCTTACTGTCTAAAGTTTCAAAATTTTTAAGTTTGGTGTCTTATATGTTTTTCTTTTCGTAAAAATTTTTAAAAACATGTTCTTGATGTTCATCATGATCTTCAAAGTGTTCTTGGTATTCATCTTGACATTCAAAGTGTTCTTGCATGCATTTTTGTTTTGATCTTAAATTTTTATGTCTTGTGTCTTTTAGTTATTTTTCTCTCTTCTCATTAAAAATTCAAAACTAAAAAAAATATCTTTCCCTTATTCTTCTCATAAATTTCGAAATTTTGAATTGATTTAGTAAAAAAGTTTTAAACTTTAGATTGTTTCATGTTAGTCAAGTCAAAATTTCAATTTAAAAATTCTATCTTTTTCAAATCTTTTTCAAAAATCAAATCTTTTTCTTAATTTTATTTCATAATTTTCGAAATTAATGCTAACATTTAATGTTTAGAATAAAAAATTTTCAAGTTGTTACTTGCCTATTAAGAAAGGATCAATCCTTAAATTCTAGAATCATTTCTTTTAGTTTCTTGTTAGTCAAGTAATCAACTTTAATTTCAAAAATCAAATCTTTTTAATTTCCTATTCAAATATCTTTCAAAATGATTTTCAATCATATCTCTTTCAAAATTTAATTTTAAAATCCTTCTCCAACTTCTTATCTTTTCAAAATTGATTTTCAAATCTTTTTCAATTAACCACTTGACTTTTTGTTTGTTTTACTATTTCTTATCTTTTTCAAAACCACCTAACTACTTTTCTCTTTCCAATTTTCGAAAGTCACTAACCATTTTTTTAAAAATCTTTTTAATTAATTAATTTATTTAGTTTTCAAATTTTATTTATTTCTTCTCTTAATTATTGAATACTAACCAATAATTAAAATAAAAACAAAAATATTTTTCTTTTCTTTTTTACTATTTTTGAAAACTCTGTCTCTCTCTCATCTCTTTCTATTTATTTAATCACTAACACTTCTCTTCTTCTTAAAATTTGAACCCCCTCCATCTCTCTGTGTTCGAATTCTTCTTCTTCTCCCATCTTCATTCTATTCTTCTATTCTTCTACTCACATAAAAGAATCTCTATACTGTGATATAGAGGATTCCTATTCTTTTCTGTTCTCTTCTTTTTCATATGAGCAAGAGCAAGGATAAGAACATTATTGTTGAAGCTGATCCGGAACCTGAAAGGACTCTAAAGAGGAAGCTAAGAGAAGCTAAAGCACAACACTCTGGAGAGGACCTAATAGAATTTTTTGAAAAAGAGAAAGAGATGGTCGAACCCAACAACAATGGTGGAGATGCAAGGAAGATGCTTGGTGACTTTATTGCACCCTCTTCTGACTTCTGTGGAAGGATCATCTCAATTCCTGCAATTGGAGCAAACAACTTTGAGCTTAAGCCTCAATTAGTTTCTCTAATGCAGCAGAATTACAAGTTTTATGGACTTCCATTGGAAGATTCTCATCAGTTTTTAGCTGAATTCTTGCAAATCTGTGACACTGTTAAGACCAATAGGGTTAATCCTGAGGTCTACAAACTTATGCTTTTCCCTTTTGCTGTGAGAGACAGAGCTAGGACATGGTTGGACTCACAACCTAAAGATAGCCTGAACTCTTGGGAAAAGTTGGTCAATGCTTGCTTGGCCAAATTCTTTCCACCTCAAAAGTTGAGTAAGCTTAGAGTGGAAGTCCAAACCTTCAGACAGAAGGAAGGTGAATCCCTCTATGAAACTTGGGAAAGAAACAAGCAATTGATCAGAAGGTGTCCTTCTAACATGTTTTCAGAATGGAGAATCATATGTATATTCTATGATGGTTTGTCTGAATTGTCCAAGATGTCATTGGACCACTCTGTTGGAGGATCTCTTCATCTGAAGAAGACGCCTGCAGAAGCCCAGGAACTCATTGAAATGGTTACAAATAGCCAGTTCATGTATACTTCTAAAAGGAATCCTGTGAATAATGGGACAAATCAGAAGAAAAGAGTTCTTGAGATTGATACCCTGAATGCCATATTGGCTCAGAACAAAATATTGACTCAGAAAGTTAATATGATTTCTCAGAGTCTGTCTAGAATTCAAGCTGCAACAGGCAGTACTTAGGAAGCTTCCTCTGAAGAAGAAGCTTATGATCCTGAAAATCCTGGAATGGAAGAGGTAAATTACATGGGAGAATCCTATGGAAATACATACAATCCTTCATGGAGGAATCATCCTAATCTCTCATGGAAGGATCAACAGAAGCCTAATCAAGGCTTCAATAATAATAATGGTGGGAGAGCACGGTTTGGCAATAACAAACCTTTTCCATCATCTTCTCAGCAACAGACAGAGAATTCTAAGCAGAGCCACTCTGACTTAGCAACTGTAGTCTCTGATCTATCTAAGACCACTCTCAGTTTCATGACTGAAGCAAGGTCCTCCATTAAAAATTTAGAGGCACAAGCGGGTCAGCTGAGTAAAAGAGTTACTGAACTCCCTCCTAGTACTCTCCCAAGCAATACAGAAGAGAATCCAAAGAGAGAGTGCAAGGCCATCTACACGTCCAACATGGCTGAACATGTAGAGGAGGGAAAGGCAGTAATTTCCAGTGAGGAAGACCTCAATGGAAGTTAACTGGCCCCCAAGGAGTTCTGATAAACCACTATTTTATGGTTTATATTGTGTTTAATTATGTGGTTTTATCATGATCTTTACCCACTTATTCATTAAATAAGCATGCATTTATAATTCCTTCCTAAAGTTATTGCATGATTGAAAACTTGCTTCTTAGAGACTTTTAATTATGTATTTTATTTCTCTTTTATAGGGCATGAATGAGTTAGAGATTGGAAAGGGAGCTTGCAAAAATGGAAGAAACACAAGAAATTGAGGAGATGACCAGCGAGAAGCGACGCGGCCGCATGGATGACGCGATCGCGCGGCATGGAATAGCACGAGTGACGCGGCCGCTCATGGATGACGCGACCGCGTGACATGCGCGATCTGCATAATCCCTGGGGGTGATTTTGGGCCTTATTTTAACCCAGTTTTCGGCCCAGAAAAGCAGACTAGAGCCAGAGAACATGCAGAAACCAACAACAACATTCATTCCGCATAGTTTTAGTTTTTCAGATCTAGTTTTACTCCTCCTCTAGGTTTTCTCTCTACACATTCATAGTTTTTAGGATTCGTTATTTTTCATTGTTTTTGCATTGGGATATTGAGAAGAGTTATTGCCTCATCAAGACTTTGACATTCTAGTTCGTTCTCTTTACTTGTCTCTTACTCTTCCATGTTCCTTAATTTACTTAATTTTACTATTGGGTTATTTTAGCATTTATTAATACAATAATCAATTTTATTTTTAATTAATCTTTTGATTATTATTTATCATGTCTTTCTTTAATTCCCTTTTTTATGTTATGAATTTTACATTTACAATGAGCGAGTAGTTCCCTAACTTGATGGGGAGTTGATTGAAAGGAACCCTTGAGTTGGGATGCTCAAGAGAAAGATTGTAATTGGGTTTATTGTTGGATTTCTCTCTAGTCATTAACACCAATCCTCCCAAGAGTGGATTGGAACTTGTGGATAGAAACAGTATTCCAGCTTGTTTGACTTTCCCTTACTTAGTAAGGGACAACTAAACATAATAATCCTCAATTGTCAATTAATCTTGAGAGTACTCCAACAAGAATAGGGCTTCCAGCTAATCAACTCTCAGTCAAGGATTTTATTTAAATTTATATAAATTCTCTAAATTAATTTTTTGCCATTCAACTCAAACCTTTTTGAAAACATCTGATTAATAAAATAGCACACTTTTCTGCAGCTCGTTGGGAGACGACCTGGGATTCAGACTCCCAGTATTTTAATTTTAATTTCTATGACACCCTTCTAAATTGATAATCGGATTTCTGGTTGGTTGAGAACTATACTTGCAACGCATATTTTATAATCATTCTTAACTCGCCAATTTCCGCAAGCATCAATTTTTGGCGCCTTTGCCGGGGAGTTGCAATAGAGTGCTAAAGTTATTAATTGGAATTTATTTATTTGCGTTTTATTTTATTTTGCTACTATGAGCTGCTTGTTTCTCTCGTTAGATGACACGTTCGCTTCCTGATCCAAGCTTGCTAGTATTCAATCTTGAGATTGAGAGAACTATTTCACGAATAAGGCAAGCTCGGTGTCGGTTAGTCCTCTCTGAGGGCGGATCTGAAACGTCACTTGAGAAAGAAACCAGCCCCCGTTCTACTGATTTGGTTGTTTCACGTGCAGGTAACATGGCAGCAGCCAGGAGAGTTACTATCCAGGAGGCTGGAGCCCCTGATTTTACAATGCAACCATTTCAAGCGCATCACCCAGCAGTGGCTACAGACTTTGAAATAAAGACCGCACTGCTCAATTTGATGCCCAAGTTTCATGGCTTACCCGCTCAAGAGCCTATCAAGCACCTGAGAGATTTTCAAGCAGCCTGTTCTACTGTCAGGCGTGATGGTGCAGATGAAACTTTAATTTTGCTGAAAGCTTTCCCATTTTCTCTTGAAGGGAAGGCAAAAGAGTGGTACTACACTCAACCAGCAGCAATTGTATCCAACTGGGATACGCTGAGAAGAGAATTCTTGGAAAAGTTCTTTCCAGCTGAAGTTACTGATAAACTGAGGAAAGACATTTCCATGATTGTTCAGGATGACTCTGAAACTCTTTATGAGTACTGGGAGGACTTCAATAATCTTCTGGAAGCTTGCCTCCACCATATGATTGACAAGATAGTGTTACTCAGTTATGTCACACAAGGCATGAGGCCCCAAGATAAGACCACATTGGAGAGTGCTAGCAATGGGTCTATGAAAAAGTACAAGACCACTGATGAGGTATGGAAATTGTTCAGTGACTTAGCTGAATCTACTAGGAATCACAGGCAGAAACAAGGCCATGCAAAAGCCGTTGCAGAAGTATCCTCTAGCAGAGAGACTACTGCTTTAACTCAGAGTATCTGTGAAATGACAACTTGCTGAAGCAGATGCAATTGAATCAACAACAAGTTCAGCAAGCTCAACCTTCTCCACCACAGCAAAACCAACAGTTAGTCCCACAGAGAGTTTGTGGAATTTGTTCTAATTATAGCCACTATACTGATGAATGTCCGCAGCTCCAGCAAGAAGACAACACCGTGGCAGCCACACATAACTTCTATGACCGCCCCAACCAAGGGCACAATCAATGTGGCAATTACAACCACGGATGGCAAGACAATTCTAACCAAAATTGGAGGGACAACAACAATAGAGGAGGCAGAGATAATCAGGGAAATCAGAGGTGGAATAACAATAACAATAGGCAGCAGAATCATAATCAGCCTCACAGAACACCTCACCTGAGGCAATCCAAAGGACCACAGAATACCCAACAGCAGACTTCTTAATTTACCTATCCTTCTTCTTCTGCCAATGATGACTTACTATAATCTATTGACCGGAGACAGCAGACCATGGAAAATAACATTAATGCCACTCTAAATGGTCTGACCGCTACTTTGCAGGCTCTTGTCTCCCAGATTGGATCAATGAATAACTCCAATAATCAACCTTTGAGCTCTAGTGGAATTCCCTCTCAACCATTACCCAATCCCAAGGGTGGTATTAATGCCATCACCCTAAGGTCCGGAACCACATTGCAGGAGAGGAACCAGGAGGAGCCAAGCTCACCAGAACACGCCTCAGGTGAACAAGTAGTGGAAATAGAAGATGTTGAAGAGGAGGAAGACATACAGGACATAGATGAAAAAGAAGAAGTTCGACCACAGGAGGAAGCATCAAAAGGCGCAGACACTGCAGAAGACACCACTCCTATTCCATTTCCACAACTTGCAAGGAAGCCCAAGAAGCAGCTGGAACATGATCCAAAAATGGTAGAGATATTCAAAAAGGTTGAGGTAACTGTTCCTCTATTTGATGTTATTCAACAGGTACCTAAGTATGAAAAGTTTCTAAAAGATTTATGTATACATAAAGACAAAATTAATGAATTAGAAACTATTCCTTTAGGAAGTTCCATATCTGCTTTAATGGGAGGTTTACCTGAAAAGTGTAGTAACCCAGGTCCTTGTATAGTCAATTGTACTATTGGTGGTGTGATAATTTCTAATTGCATGTGTGATTTAGGAGCATGTGTGAGTATAATGCCTTTGTCTATATATGATGTTTTGAGGCTCCCTCCCTTAAAAAGATCGGCGGCTCGTTTTGTGTTAGCAGATAAAAGCATTATTACAGTGGTTGGAGTTGCTGAAGATGTATTAGTGGGCATTAAGGGACTCATGTTCCCCATTGATTTTTATATCCTGGAAATGCCCCAAAATGACTCAGACAAGCCATCATCAATCCTACTCGGAAGGCTATTCTTGAAGACCTTAAAGTTTAAATTAGATGCTTTTTCAGGAACATACTCTTTTGAAATAGATGGCAGAGTAGTAATCTTCAATCTGAATGGAGTTATAAAGCATCCTCCGGAGGATCATTCTATCCTCCAGTGTGACATTATAGATGAAACCGTGGCTGAAGTTCACCAGGAGGAATTTGAAGAGAAGCACACAGGACAAAGTCCAAGTGTGGGGACATTCTCAGAGGACAATGACAGTGCCTTACCACTATTACCAGCTCCAGACAACCCAGAGCCTGAACAAGATCAGAAGTTGGAATTAAAACCCCTTCCTCCACACCTCAAATATGCTTACCTTGAAGACGGGTAGAAGTTTCCAGTTATCATTGTAAGGGAACTCACTTCTCAACAGGAAGAGCAGCTACTCGGTGTGCTGAGGAGGCACAAGAAGGCAATTGGTTGGAGTTTGGCAGACATAGTAGGCATAAACCCTCAAGTCTTTGAGCATAGAATATTTTTAGAAGAGGGAGCAAGACCTGTCCGTCAACCCCAGAGAAGACTGAAGCCCACTATCCTAGAGGTTGTCAAAAAGGAAGTGACCAGACTACTAGAGGCAGACATCATCTATCCCATCTCAGACAGTGAATGGGTAAGCCCAGTACAAGTGGTGCCAAAGAAGTCTGGAGTCACTGCGGTGAAGAATGAGCATGGAGAGCTCCTGACAACCAGAGTTCAGAACGCCTGGAGGGTCTGCATTGACTACAGACGCCTCAACCAAGCAACCCGTAAGGATCACTATCCTCTTCCATTCATTGATCAAATGCTGGATCGCCTGTCAGGTAAATCGCATTATTGTTTTTTAGATGGTTACACAGGTTATTTCCAGATTCATATAGCTCTTGAGGATCAGGAAAAGACCACTTTTACATGTCCTTTTGGGACTTATGGTTACAAGAGAATGCCCTTTGGCTTGTGCAATGCACCAGCTACTTTCCAAAGGTGTATGATGAGTCTTTTCTCTGATCTTATTGAAGATTGTATGGAGGTTTTTATGGATGATTTTAGTGTATACGGTGATTCCTTTAGCCTTTGCTTAGATGGATTATCTAGAGTATTAGATAGATGTGTCAGTATAAACCTTTATTGAATTTTGAAAAATGTCACTTTATGGTTAAACAAGGGATTGTACTAGGACATGTTGTGTCTAACACTGGCATTTCTGTAGATCCAGCAAAGGTGGATGTTATTTCTAGTTTACCTTACCCCTCTTCTGTGAGGGAGGTCCGTTCTTTCCTTGGTCACGCAGGTTTTTACAGGAGGTTCATTAAGGACTTCAGTAAGGTAGCACTTCTCTTATCCAGACTACTGCAGAAAGATATTGAGTTTGAGTTCAGTAAAAATTGCAAACAAGCGTTTGATAAGCTGAAGACCGCACTAACTCAAGCTCCAATTGTGAGAGGACCAGACTGGAGCCAACCATTTGAAATAATGTGTAATGCTTGCAACCATGCCGTAGGAGCAGCACTGGCTCAGCGTGAAGGTAAGGATCCTTTTGTTATTGCTTACGTGTCTAAAACCTTAGATGCTGCTCAGTCGAATTACACTACTACTGAGAAAGAGCTTCTTGCTATTGTTTTCGCTCTGGATAAATTCCGAGCCTATTTACTTGGTACTAAAGTAGTAGTGTATTCAAACCACGCAGCTCTAAAGTATTTATTAGCTAAAAAGGAGTCCAAACCAAGGCTTATACGTTGGATACTGCTATTACAAGAATTTGATTTAGAAATTAAGGACATGAGTGGTAACCAGAATTTAGTGGCAGACCACTTGAGTCGCCTTGAACATATTACAGATGACTCCACTCCTATAGCTGATAATTTCCCATTTGATAACCTGCAAGCAGTATCTGAGATAGTCCCTTGGTATGCACCTGTAGCTAATTATCTAGTTAGCCGCACCGTCCCTCCGAACTTTTCTAAGCATTAAAGGGACAAGCTGAAAAGCGAGTCTAAATATTATATATGGGATGACCCATATTTATGGAGATGTGGCGCTGACCAGGTAATTAGACGGTGTGTGCCTCAATCAAAATTCCAGTCCATCTTAGAGGCCTGTCACTCATCTGAGAGTGGAGGACATTTTGGCCCCCAAAGAACTGCTAGAAAAATCTTAGACTGTGGATTCTGGTGGCCTACTCTTTTTAGGGACGCTGCTGAATTTTGTAGATCT
>NC_029791.2:55903568-55908505 GCF_000816755.2 Arachis ipaensis
ATCCTCAGACTAATGGGCAAGCCGAGGTGTCAAATAGAGAGATAAAGCGTATCTTGCAGAAGATAGTCAAACCTCATAGAAGAGACTGGAGCACCAGGCTACAAGATGCACTTTGGGCATACAGGACAGCATACAAAACACCCATTGGGATGAGCCCTTTCTGCTTAGTTTATCGAAAAGCTTGTCATCTCCCTGTTGAAGTAGAGCACAAAGCCTTCTGGGCAGTAAAGGAATGCAACATGGGAATTGAAAAGGCCGGAGCTGAAAGGAAGTTGCAACTGCAGGAACTGGAGAGCCTTCGCCTAGAAGCTTATGAGAACTCAAGATTATACAAGGAGAAGATGAAGGCTGTACATGATCAGCACATCAAGAGGAAAGAGTTCCAACCTGGGGACTTAGTCCTCCTCTATAAATCTCGACTGAGGCTCATGCCAGGCAAGTTGAGATCAAGATGGGAAGGTCCATACAGAGTAGAGAAGGCCGAACCGTACGGAGTTTATCACCTAAGTCATCCTTCAAGCTCTGAACTTATCAAAGTTAATGGACATCGTTTAAAGCTGTACCATGGTGAGAAGTTGAAGAAAAACAAGGAGCTTGAGATCTTCCTCTTGGAAGATCCCTACATAGCCGAAGACTGAGCTAGTGGAGCGTCCAACTTACGGACGTTAAAGCAAAGTGCTAGGTGGGAGACAACCCACCATGGTATGATCGTTCTTTTCATTATTTTTAGTTTTCTTATTCGATAACTCTTCTCTTCATTAGTACATTTCGTGCATCTGCATTTACATACCTTTATTTTAATTAAAAAAAATCAAAAAATCACGCGACGCGACCGCCTCATTGACACGTCCGCGTCGCAAGGAGATGGGAGACAATAATAATATGAACAGAGAGTTACGCAGGAGTAGGGCTGGAGGCGTGCCAATGGCACAAATCACCCCACGCGACTGCGTCATATGGGAATAATGGCCTCCAAAGCGACCGCGTGCCCCACGCGGCCGCGTGACCAGGGTTTCGACGTCAAAATGGTGGACACCCGAAAGTTGTGCTAGAGTGGTGTTGGACTAGCGCTAGACGCGCAGTCCCTTTCACGCGATCGCGTGCCCTACGTGACCGCGTCGTATCCCAATAATAGACCACTCACGCGATCGCATACCCCATGCGATCGCGTCACCCAAAATTTGGCACTAATATGATTTTGAACAGAGAGTTGTGCGAGTGCGAGGCTACCCTCGTGCCATTAGCCTAAAACGGGTCACGTGACCACGTGACCGACGTAACCGCGTCATTGAGTTTAAGCGCAAGTCGCGCGACCGCGTGCCCCACGCGACCGCGTCGCTTGCGCGGCACAGTTTTCCTAATTTGCCAATTATCATATCTTTTTCTCCCCAAATCCTATTTTTTCTTTTCCCTCCTTATTTCTTCTCCCTCCCTTCCTCCCTTCTTCCTTATTTCTCACTTTTAACTCTCTCTCACCCCCATTAACAAAGTTTTTCTTTCTCCTTCCCTCCTTACTTTTCTATTATTCTTCTTATTTTTATATGTCATCTTCTTTTCTTTTCTTTTTTCCCTTCATTATTCATATTTTCTTTTTCTTTCTTTTTCCTTTTTACTTGGTGTTATCAATTTATGTGAGTCATTATTTATTATTATATGCTTGTGGATTGTTGTAAATTTGTTTAACAATTATATATTTCTTTTTAAGGGATTACTTGCATGTTCAAATTCTTATTTTCAAGAGCTTCTTCTACATGCATGCTATGTGTTTGTGAAAAAGCCCATATGGCACTATGTACTTCTCTACATTTTTCTACTCTAATATTCAATGCTTGCTTTTCAAAAATTCCCTTTACTATTTTATTCATTGAATTTAATTGTCAACACAAACATGATGGTTAGTTACGAGTGATAACATGTTTAAATTGGACATTGAATGCTTGATATATGCTACTCATGCCTTTGCCTGCATGCCAATAAACCCCTTGCATTTATTTGTCCCCATATGCACTTGCTATATTCCCATTGATGAACTTTTCACATGTAGTCCGGACCATGTGTTAACGCCATTCTTCTTTATTGTGCATTGATTATCACTTACATCACCCTCTTCCTTGCTCTATCCCTTTAAATTTAATTTACTTTCTCTTCCCTTTTTCAGGATGGCCACCAAGAAAGGAAAAGAGAAAGCTACTCCCAAACAACTAGCAAGAAGAGGTACAAAGAGAGCATTAGTGGCTGAACCCTCTTCAACTGCGATAAAGCCCTCAACAAAGAAAATTAAGAGGATCATAAAGGTTGATGATAAAGAAAAAGCCTTCTCAGCAAAGGATACTGCGCGATTCCCCAATCGCTACTGTGAGCAGATGTTCCCCATCCTGGCTGAAAGGAGTTACAGCAACGAATACCTTCTTCTCCTCCCGCCAAATATTGCTACCTTTGTTGAGCCGCAAATTGCCCAAAGACAATGGGGTTTCCTACAAAGACAGCCAAGGCAGGTCAATCTTTCTTGGGTAGTCGAGTTCTACTCCAACTTCCACCTGCCAACCCTGCAGTCTGTCTATGTCCGTCAGAAACAAGTCCCCATTACAGAAGAGGCCATTCAAAAAGTTCTAAGTCTTCCCCCTGTTCCAGAAGGACTGGACGCCTTTCAAGAAGCCGTAATCAAGTGCCAGATGTACCAATTGGACTGGGACGCCGTTCTCAGAGTTATCACACTACCTGGCAGCAGATGGATCTACGGATACCATCGTACCCGCCCTAAGGGAATTTCAGCTTCAGCACTTACCTTGGAGGCTCGCGTATGGGCACAGATTATGTCCCATTACGTCTTTCCGAACACTCACGAGTCCTCCTTCACTACGGACATGGCCGTTCTACTATGGTGCATCCTTACAGACCAACCTCTGAATCTACCAAGACATCTCCGGAATGCCATGGGACACGTACAAATCACGGGCAACTTACCTTTTCCCGCCCTGGTCTCAGATCTTGTCTCAGATCTTGTCTCAGCAGCCGGAGTCTCCTACAGAGCTGGGGACACCAAAGCCATGCTTCCACGGGATGATTAGTTTGTCCCCAACGGGAAGTACCTTAGACTTCCAGCAGCCACTATTAGCCAGCCCACTGAACCAATTGAAGATATTCTTTCTTCAAAACTACAGGCACCTACAACAGCCCAACTGCTCCATCAGATACTTGAAAAGTTGGATCGGCAGGAACAGAAAGCTAAGCTGAGATAGCGCCGTAACAAGCACCGATTCACATACCTCAAAAAGCTGATTATGGGAAAATTCAAGGACTCAGACACCCCGGACTCCATTTCTTTTACCAGCATAGGAAGCCATGATGGTTCCGACTGTGGAGATACTGCTACCAGCCCACCTTTGTTCTTAACAGATGGCACCGAGGACGGTGCAAAGCCTTAAGTGTGGGGAGGTCGGTCTGTACCTGACTTCCGGAGGTAATTTCTCTTCCCTAGCACCAATAAATTAGGATATTTAGTTAGATTTTTCTTTTGTAGAATAGGATAAATTGCATAGTAATAGATTAGTTGCATACATGTTCTGCTTGATTAAAAAGACAATAAGTTTCTTCTAAGACCCTATCTTTGGAACAAAATTTCACTAATTTTAATTAAAACTTTTATGTTAAATTTGCTTGAAGTTGTATTTGGAACATATTTTTGAGCTAAAGAACACACAACCTGTGAGATTTGAGCCTTTATGAATGGTTACATTATTTAACCATAATTATTTTATTCTTGTGTGTTTACTTCTCTATGATTGTAATCTATATTTTGTTTCATCCTATATGCCCAATATTTATTATATTTATATGTTTGCATATAATTGAGGCCATTATTTGTTTAGCTCACTTATCGAAATAAAGCCTACCCTTTCAATTACCTTTGGTAGCCACTTTGAGCCTTTAAATCCCATTTGTTCTATATTTTACCACATTACTAGCCTTAAGCGGAAAAATAAGTATATACCCCAAATTGAATCTTTGGTTAGCTTAAGATAAAATTGTGTGTGTTATTTAAGTATGGGAAATTGTAGGAACAAAGGATAATAAGGGAATGAGTCATGATAATATTATGGGAATTTGGATACCTACTCATGTGAAACTATAAGAATTAAAACTCTATGTGCATTGATAAGCTATGTTATTTTTATGTTTCTATGTTTATGAAAAAAATAAAAAAATAAATATAAAATATATTCAACAAATAAATAAGGGGACAAAATTACCCCAATGCTAAGTCAAGCATTCAAAGATCAATGCATAATTGTAGGAACAAAGGGAATGAGTCATGATAATATTATGGGAATTTGGATACCTACTCATGTGAAACTATAAGAATTAAAACTCTATGTGCATTGATAAGCTATGTTATTTTTATGTTTCTATGTTTATGAAAAAAATAAAAAAATTAAAAAAATGAGATTGTGGGAGTAAAGAATTGAACAGAAGTTATGCATGAGTTTTGTAACGGTTAGTAAAATATGTTAGTGAAATAAGTAACGGCAAAATAATTTTGAATTATATTAGTAGGGTTAAAATAGGAAATAAAAAATTGGACACCAAACGAAAATAAACCTTTTGACATAATCTTTATCTAGTTTAAGACATCACAAAAACTTATTTAAACAATTATTACGTAGAGAGAAGAGTTCATAAGATATAGAAGGAGAATTAAAAAAAATTAAAAAAGGAGGTTGTGGAAGTAAAGAATTGAACCGAAGTTATCCGTAAATTTTGTAACTGTTGGTGAAATATGTTAGTGAAATAAGTAACTGAAAAATAATGTTGAATTATGCTAGTAAGGTTAAGATAGGAAATAGAAAATTGGACACCAAACCCATGTATCGACATTATATATTGTTATTATAGATATTTTTAAAATAATATCATATACTATTTTATTTTAAAGTGGT
>NC_029791.2:55908775-55929826 GCF_000816755.2 Arachis ipaensis
ATAAAAAGGAGAGAATTCAGACCAGGGGAGTTAGTTCTTCTTTATAACTCCAGACTGAGGCTTATGCTAGGCAAATTGAGATCAAGATGGGAAGGTCCATACAAAGTAGAGAAGGCCGAACCGTACGGAGTTTATCACCTAAGCCATCCTTCACACTCTGAACTTATCAAAGTTAATGGACACCGTTTGAAGGTATACCATGGCGAGAAGATACAGAAAAATAAGGAGTTTGAGATCTTTCTCTTGGAAGACCCCCACATAGCAGAAGTTGAGCTAGTGGGGCGTCCAACTTACGGACGTTAAAGCAAAGTGCAAGGTGGGAGACAACCCACCATGGTATGATCGTTCTTTTCTTTATTTTTAGTTTTCTTATTCAATAACTCTTCTCTTCATTAGTACATTTCGTGCATCTGCATTTACATACCTTTATAAAAAAATCCAAAAATATTCAACAAATAAATAAAGGGACAAAATTACCCCAATGCTAAGTCAAGCATTCAAAGATCAATGCATGTATGATAAAATTAAAATAAAAGATTGAAACATGAGTATGGAATGTGAAAGGAAATTTCTGGGTAGCTAGGTATGAATTTTAAAAGTTACATAGAATATATATAGGTTATGTTAAAGCTTGGGTTAATTGAAGATTCAATTTATAAGCTTACTTAGCCATATATGCATCCTTACCCTTGTCTTGGCCCCATTACAACCTTGAAAAGACCTCATGATGTTTGCATTGGTATATTAAATGTTGTTGATTGGTTAGGAGAAGAACAAAAATTAGAGAGCATGATTAGAGAAGGATAAAGTGATGACCTTATACACTAGAGAGACTAGAGTGTACATACATCATCAGTGAAGGTTCCATGCTTGAATTTCTATATTCCCTGCTTTCATGAGCTATCTTCTTGTATTTTCATCTGTTCTTACTGTATAAGAATTGAGTTAGTGGAATTTGATTTGTAATTATTTTGAAGAGCTTATTTACTTTAGATCAAGTGGACAAGAATCATATAGTTGCATTCGCATATATAGGCTGCATTGCATTTCATAGGTTTTACATGTTCTTACTCATTCATTTTGTCTCCTGCAGCTAAGCATGAGGACATGCTAATGTTTAAGTGTGGGGAGGTTGATAAACCACTATTTTATGGTTTATATTGTGTTTAATTATGTGGTTTTATCATGATCTTTACCCACTTATTCATTAAATAAGCATGCATTTATAATTCCTTCCTAAAGTTATTGCATGATTGAAAACTTGCTTCCTAGAGACTTTTAATTATGTATTTTATTTCTCTTTTATTCCATTTGATGTCGTGATCTGTGTGTTAAGTGTTTCAGGCTTTATAGGGCATGAATGAGTTAGAGATTGGAAAGGGAGCTTGCAAAAATGGAAGAAACACAAGAAATTGAGGAGATGACCAGCGAGAAGCGACGCGGCCGCATGGATGACGCGACCGCGCGGCATGGAATAGCACGAGTGACGCGGTCGCATGGATGACACGACCGCGTGGCAAAGCAGAAAGCCGAATGACGCGGCCACATGGATGACGTGACCGCGTGACATGCGCGATCTGCATAATCTGCAGAATCGCTGGGGGCAATTTCGGGCCTTATTTTGACCCAATTTTTGGCCCAGAAAAGCATACTAGGGCCAGAGAACATGCAGAAACCAACAACAACATTCATTCCGCATAGTTTTAGTTTTCAGATCTAGTTTTACTCCTCCTCTAGGTTTTCTCTCTACACATTCATAGTTTTTAGGATTCATTATTTTTCATTGTTTTTGCATTGGGATATTGAGAAGAGTTATTGCCTCATCAAGACTTCGACATTCTAGTTTGTTCTCTTTACTTGTCTCTTACTCTTCCATGTTCCTTAATTTACTTAATTTTACTATTGGGTTATTTTAGCATTTATTAATACAAGAATCACTTTTATTTTTAATTAATCTTTTGATTATTATTTATCATATCTTTCTTTAATTCCCTTTCTTATGTTATGAATTTTACATTTACAATGAGCGAGTAGTTCCCTAACTTGATGGGGAGTTCATTGAAAGGAACCCTTGAGTTGGGATGCTCAAGAGAAAGATTGTAATTGGGTTTATTGTTGGATTGCTCTCTAGTCATTAACACCAATCCTCCCAAGAGCGGATTGGAACTTGTGGATAGAAATAGCATTCCAGCTTGTTTGACTTTCCCTTACTTAGTAAGGGACAACTAAACATAATAACCCTCAATTGTCAATTAATCTTGAGAGTACTCCAACAAGAATAGGTCTTCCAGCTAATCAACTCCCAGTCAAGGCTTTTATTTAAATTTATATAAATTCTCTAAATTAATTTTCTGCCATTCAACTCAAACCTTTTTTAAAACATCTGATTAATAAAATAGCACACTTTTCTACAGCTCGTTGGGAGACAACCTGGGATTCATACTCCCAGTATTCTAATTTTAATTTCTATGACACCCTTCTAAATTGATAAGCAGATGTCTGGTTGGTTGAGAACTATACTTGCAACGCATATTTTATAATCATTCTTAACTCGCTAATTTCCGCAAGCATCAAGTTCCCTAATGAGGAACCAAAGGAATCTGAGGCTCATATAGAGGCCATAGAGATTCCACTGAACTTACTGTTGCCATTCATGAGCTTTTATGAGTATTCTTCCTCTGAAGAGGATGAAGATATTATTGAAGAGCAAGTTGCTCAATATCTAGGAGCAATCATGAAGCTGAATGCCAAGTTATTTGGTAATGAGACTTGGGAGGATGAACCCCCCATTACTAATCAATGAACTAAATGATCTGGTTTAACTGAAATTACCTCAAAAGAAACAGGATCCTGGAAAGTTCTTAATACCTTGTACCATAGGCACCATGACCTTTGAGAAAGCTCTGTGTGACCTGGGGTCAGGGATAAACCTCATGCCCCTATCTGTAATGGAGAAACTAGGGATCTTTGAGGTACAAGTTGCAAGAATCTCACTAGAGATGGCAGACAATTCAAGGAAATAGGCTTATGGACTAGTAGATGATGTCTTGGTGAAGGTTGAAGGCCTGTACATCCCTGTTGATTTTATAATCCTAGACACTGGGAAGGATGAGGATGAATCCATCATCCTAGGAAGACCCTTCCTAGCTACAGCAAGAGCTATGATTGATGTGGACAGAGGAGAGTTAGTCCTTCAATTGAATGAGGACTACCTTGTGTTTAAGGCTCAAGGATCTTCTTTTGTAACCATGGAGAGGAAGCATGAAAAGCTTCTCTTAATACATAGTGAAACAGAGCCCCCACACTCAACTTCTAAGTTTGATGTTGGGAAGCCATCATTAAGCTCTAAATTTCTGTGAAGCTCTCTAAGAGCTCACTGTCAAGCTATTGACATTAAAGAAGCACTTGTTGGGAGGCAACCTAATGTTATTTAATTATATTTATTTGTTTTCCATTGTTATTTTATGTTTTCTTTAGGTTGATGATCATGTGAAGTCACAAAAACAAATGAAAAATAAAAAAACAGAATGAAAAACAGCATCAAAAATAGAACACCCTGGAGGACAGGCTTACTGTCGTTTAAACGCCAGTAAGGATAGCAGAATGGGCGTTAAACGCCAGCATGGGCAGCACTCTGGGCGTTTAACGCCAGAAAGGGCTGTCTGCCATCTGGCTGGCATTAAACGCCAGAAATGGGCATCTGGCTGGCGTTTAATGCCAGAAATGGGCAGCAGACTGGCTTTTAATTCCAGGAAAGGTAGCAGAGTTGGCGTTAAACGCCAGATTTGGTACAGAATGGGCGTTTGAATGCCAGAATGGTGCAGGGACTCAAATTTCTTGACACTACAAGATCTCCACCAACCCCACCTCTTCTTCTCTCCTCTTCACACCTTTCCATATCACTCTTCCCCAAACACCCTTGACCAATCCCATCAATAACTCTTCCCCAAATACCCCTCACCTATCAAATCTTACCCTCTTTTCCATAATCTCTTCACCACTCACTTCCACCCATCATAAAACCTCACCTACCTCACCATTCAAATTCAAACCATTTCCCTCCCAAACCCAACCCCTCATAGACGGCTACCCTCTCTCCCTTACCCTATAAATACCCCTCCTTACCACCTTTAATTTTACACATCATACACATTACACCCCACTTGGCCGAACCCTCTCCTCACCTCCATCTCCCTCATTTCTTCTTCTTCTACTTATTTCTTTCTTCGTTTGCTCGAGGACGAGCAAACATTCTAAGTTTGGTGTAGAAAAAGCATTGCTTTTTTTTTTGTTTTTCATAACCTTTAATGGAACCTAAGGCCGGAGAAACCTCTAGAAAGAGGAAAGGGAAGGCAATTGCTTCCACCTCCGAGTCATGGGAGATGGAGAGATTCATCTCAAAGGTCCATCAAGACCACTTCTATGAAGTTGTGGCCAAGAAAAAGGTGATCTCCGAGGTCCCCTTCAAGCTCAAAAAGAGTGAATATCCGGAGATTCGACATGAGATTCGAAGGAGAGTGGTGCACGAAATTGTGATCTCCAGGCTCGAACAAATCCTGGTAATGGCTCCAGAGCTTGGTGCTCTGATCTTAATTCATAATTGTCACAACTTCGATACAACTAACCAGCAAGTGGCGCTCATCACAACACCAAACTTAAATTGTTGCTTGTCCCCAAGCAACTGAAAATCAAAGTAGGATAAAAAGAATAGAATATACTATAAATTCCAAACTATCAATGAAACAGAGCTTCAATCATATGAGCGGGACTTATAGCTTTTTGCCTCTTGAATAGTTTTGGCATTTCACTTTATCCATTGAGGTTCAGAATGATTGGCATCTATAGGAACTTCAGATTTCGAATAGTGTTATTGACTCTCTTAGTTCAGTATGATGATTCTTGAACACAGCTTCTGTATGAGTCTTGGCCGTGGCCCTAAGCACTTTGTTTTCCAGTATTACCACCGGATACATAAATGCCACAGACACATAATTGGGTGAACCCTTTCAGATTGTGACTCAGCTTTGCTAAAGTCCCCAATTAGAGGTGTCCAGGGTTCTTAAGCACACTCTTTTTTTTTGCTTTGGACCTTGACTTTAACCGCTCAGTCTCAAGTTTTCACTTGACACCTACACGCCACAAGCACATGGTTAGGGACAGCTTGGTTTAGCCGCTTAGACCAGGATTTTATTCCTTTAGGTCCTCCTATCCACTGATGCTCAAAGCCTTGGGATCCTTTTTATTTGCCCTTGCCTTTTGGTTTTAAGGGTTGTTGGCTTTTTGCTCTTGCCTCTTGGTTTTAAGAGCTTTGGCTTTTTCTGCTTGCTTTTTCTTTTTCTTCTAAAATTTTTTTTTTCATTTTTTTTTCGCCTATTTTTTTTCTGCAAGCTTTGTTCTTTGCTGGTTTTTCTTGCTTCAAGAATCATTTTTATGATTTTTCAGATTACCAATAACATGTCTCATGTTCATCATTCTTTCAAGAGCCAACATATTCTGTTCACGCATTCATTCAGAAGCTGCCTTTGTTGCTCCTCCTTCATTGCTTTTTAGATCTTCTCTGATTTCATCAATGGTGATGGAGTGCTCTTGATGTTCCACCCTTAGTTGCTTCCAATAATTGTGTGGAAGAAAATGAATCCCCTGAGGTATCTCAGGGATCTCTTGATTTGCAGTCAAATGTTCTACCACTGAGCTATAGACCCTTGATGGAAGCTTTTGTCTTCCCTTTCCTCTTTCTAGAGGTTTCTCTGGCCTTAGGTGCCATCAAGGGTTATGGAAAAAACAAAAAAGCTATGATTTTACCACACCAAACTTAGAATGTTGCTCGCCCTCGAGCAAAAGAAGAAAGAATAGAAGAATAAGAAGATATGGAGGAGATGGAGGGATCTGTGTATGGATGTGAGTGGTGAATGGAGAACAGAAGGGATGGTCATAAATGGAGAGAGAGAGGGTGAGGTGGGTGAGGGATTCACAGATCCTGAGATGATCCTGTGGTGTCCACAGATCTTGAGGTGATCCTGTGGTGTCCACAGATCCTGAGGTGTCAAGGCATTTACATCCCTGCACCAATTTAGGCATGCAAAATGCCCTTGCACACAACTCTGGGCGTTCAGCGCCAGGTTGGTGCCCATTTTGGGCGTTCAACGCCCATTTGCTGCCATTTCTGGCGTTAAACGCCAGAACCATGCTTGTTCTGGGCGTTCAGCGCCAGAACCATGCTCTGTTCTGGCGTTTGAACGCCAGACAGATGCTCCTCCAGGGTGTGATTTTTCTTCTGCTATTTTTGACTCCGTTTTCATTTTTTATATTTATTTTGTGACTCCACATGATCATGAACATAAGAAAACATGAAAAACAATAAAAATAAGAATTAGATAGACATTGGGTTGCCTCCCAACAAGCGCTTCTTTAATGTCAATAGCTTGACAGTGGGCTCTCATGGAGCCTCACAGATGTGCAGAGCTTTGTTGAGACTCTCCAACACCAAACTTAGTGTTTGGATATGGGAGTTCAACACCAAACTTAGAGTTTGGTTGTGGCCTCCCAACACCAAACTTAGAGTTTGACTGTGGGGGCTCTGCTTGACTCTGCTTGGAGAGAAGCTTTTTCTGCTTCCTCTCCATGGTTGCAGAGGGAGATCCTTGAGTTTTAAACACAAGGGAGTTCTCATTCCATTGAAGGAATATTTCACCTCTGTCAACATCAATCACAGCTCTTGCTGTGGCCAGGAAAGGTCTTCCTAGGATGATGGATTCATCCTCTTCCTTTCCAGTATCCAGGACTATGAAATCAGCAGGGATGTAAAGGCCTTCAACCTTTACTAACACGTCCTCTACTTGTCCATAAGCCTGTTTTCTTGAGCTGTCTTCCATCTCTAGTGAGATTTTAGCAACTTGCACCCCATAGATTCCCAGTTTCTCTATTACAGAAAGGGGCATGAGGTTTATCCCTGAACCAAGGTCAAACAGAGCCTTAAAGATCATGGTGCCTATGGTACAAGGTAATATGAACTTTCCAGGATCCTGTCTCTTTTGAGGCAATGTCAGTTGATCCAGATCACTTAGTTCATTGATGAACAAGGGAGGTTCAACTTCCCATGTATCAATGCCAAATAATTTGGCATTCAGCTTCATGATTGCACCAAGAAACTTGGCAGTTTGCTCTTCAGTAACATCCTCATTCTCTTCAGAAGAGGAATACTCATCAGAGCTCATGAAGGGCATAAGGAGGTTCAATGGAATCTCTATGGTCTCTAGATGAGCCTCAGAGTCCTTTGGTTCCTCAGAGGGAAGCTCCTTATTGATCACTGGACGTCCCAGAAGGTCTTCCCCCTTGGGATTCACGTCCTCTCCTCTCCTCACAGGTTCGGCCATGGTGCTTATGTCAATGGCCTTGCACTCTCCTTTTCGATTTTCTTCTGTATTGCTTGGGAGAGTACTAGGAGGGATTTCAGTGATCCTTTTACTCAGCTGGCCCACTTGTGCTTCCAAATTTCTAATGGAAGACCTTGTTTCATTCATGAAACTTACAGTGGCCTTGGACAGATCAGAGACAAAGTTTGCTAAATTAGAAGTATTTTGTTCAGAGTTCTCTGTCTGTTGCTGAGTTGATGATGGAAAAGGCTTGCTATTGCTAAACCTGTTTCTTCCACCATTATTAAAGCCTTGTTGGGGCTTTTGATCCTTCCATGAGAAATTTGGATGATTTCTCCATGTTGAGTTATAGGTGTTTCCATAAGGTTCACCTAAGTAATTTACCTCTGCTATTGCAGGGTTCTCAGGATCATAGGCTTCTTCATCAGAAGAAGCTTCTTGAGTACTGTTGGATGCAGCTTGCCTTCCATTCAGACTCTGAGAGATCATATTGACTTGCTGAGTCAATATTTTATTCTGAGCCAATATGGCATTCAGAGTATCAACTTCAAGAACTCCCTTCTTCATAGGCGTCCCATTATTCACAGGATTCCTTTCAGAAGTGTACATGAACTGGTTATTAGCAACCATGTCAATGAGTTATGAAAAATAAAAAATAAGGATTCCAAAATTTTCAACATGAATTCCAGGAATCTTATGCTCTAAAGCTCCAATCAAAGGGTCAGGCATGGCTTAATAGCCAGCCAAGCTTTAGTATGTAACTCAGACATGACACGCCTGACATTCCTTACATTCAACAGCCAATTGGCTAAGAAAGATAAAGAAGCTCTTCTCTTGAGTATAAGGATTGAGACATGGCTTTACAGCCAGCCAGGCTTCATCATGCTTCATGAAACACTAGAATTCATTCTTAAAAATTCTGAAGCCATAGAATAATTTATTTTTGAAAACATTTTTTTTTTCAAAAACAAAGGAGAAAATTTTGAAAGATTTTTGAAAAATTTTTGAAAATAAAACAAAAAGAAAATTACCTAATCTGAGCAACAAGATGAACCGTCAGTTGTCCAAACTCGAACAATCCCCGGCAACGGCGCCAAAAACTTGGTGCACGAAATTGTGATCTCCAGGCTAGAACAAATCCTGGTAATGGCTCCAGAGCTTGGTGCTCTGATCTTAATTCATAATTGTCACAACTTCGATACAACTAACCAGCAAGTGCACTGGGTCGTCCAAGTAATACCTTACGTGAGTAAGGGTCGAATCCCACGGAGATTGTTGGTATGAAGCAAGCTATGGTCACCTTGTAAATCTCAGTTATTAAAAACATCCCTAACAGTAACTAGATCCTACTAAAAACAATGTCAAAAAGCGTATAAATTATCCGCTCATCAGAGAGGTTGGGAAATTCTCACCAACCCCATTCAACAAGTCGGGATCTTAAAGGTTCAAGAGTTCTATGCTAATGCATGGATCACTAGAAACCCTGACCAAGGTGTGAACCCGAACCCAAAGAATTGGCTCACAATGGTTCAGGGTAAATACTTGGATTTCAGTTCGGAAAATGTGAGGCTAGCATTCAAATTGCCAATGATGCAAGGAGACCCTCACCCTTTCACTAGAAGGGTCAACTTTGATCAAAGGTTAGACCAAGTCCTTAGGGACATTTACGTGGAAGGTGCTCAATGGAAGAGAGACTCAAGAGGCAAGCCGGTTTAACTAAGAAGGCTTGACCTCAAACCCGTGGCTAGGGGATGGTTGGAGTTCATCCAACGCTCTATCATTCCTACTAGTAACCGGTCTGAAGTTACTGTAGACCGGGCTATTATGATCCATAGTATCATGATTGGAGAGGAAGTAAAAGTTCATGAGATCATATCCTTAGAACTCTACAAGGTGGCGGATAAGCCCTCTACTTTGGCAAGGTTAGCCTTCCCTCATCCCATTTGTCACCTATGCAATTCAGCTGAAATTGTCATAGAGGAAGATATCCTCATTGAAGAGGACAAGCCCATCACTAAGAGAAGGATGGAGCAAACAAGAGAGCCCACTCATGGACCTCAACAAGAGCATGAGGAAGTTCCTCATCAAGAAATCCCTGAGATGCCTCAAGGGATGCACTTTCCTTCACAAAACTATTGGGAGCAAATTAACACTTCCTTAGGAGAACTGAGTTCCAACATGGGACAACTAAGGATGGAGCACCAAGAGCATTCCATCCTCCTCCATGAAATTAGAGAAGATCAAAGAGCCATGAGGGAGGAGAAACAAAGGCAAGAAAGAGACATAGAGGAGCTCAAGTACTCCATAAGATCTTCAAGAGGAAGAACTAGCCGCCATCACTAAGGTGGACCCATTCTTTAATTTCCTTGTTCTTATTTTCTGTTTTTTTTTTTGAAAATTATGCTTTATATTTTGTCTATGTTTGTGTCTTTATTACATGATCATTAGTGTCTAGTATCTATGTCTTAAAGTTATGAATGTCCTATGAATCCTTCACCTTTCTTAAAATGAAAAATGTTTTAATTGCAAAAGAACAAGAAGTACATGATTTCAAATTCTATCTTGAAATTAGTTTAATTATTTTGATGTGGTGGCAATACCTTTTGTTTTCTAAATGAATGCTTGAATAGTGCATATTTTTTAATTTGTTGTTTATGAATGCTAAAATTGTTGGCTCTTGAAAGAATAATGAAAAGGGAGAAATGTTATTGATAATCTAAAAAATCATAAAATTGATTCTTGAAGCAAGAAAAAGCAGTGAAAAATAAAAGCTTGCGAAAAAAAATAAAGAAAAAAGGAAAGAAAAAGAAAAAGCAAGCAGAGAAAGCCAGTAACCCTTTAAACCAAAAGGCAAGGGTAGAAAAAGGATCCAAGGCTTTGTGCATCAGTGGATAGGAGGGCTGATGTGTGAACTTTTGTTGATATAGAATTCCTCAATTGAATTCTCATTGCAAGTATAGTTCTAGATCAACAAAGAGTCCTCACATACAAAAATTTTTGGTTGTCACAAATAACAAACCCCAAATAAGAATTAACCGGAGTATTTAGACTCCGGGTCGTCTCACAAGGAATTGCAATGAAGTGGTCAATTATTGGCTATGAAGGGGTAAGGGGGTTTTTGATTGATAAGAGGGCAAGAAATCAAATGACAATAAAGTAAAATGAGCAAGTAACTAAAGAAAACAAGTAATAAAAAGAGACATTCATGGCAAAGATTGAGATAATAGGCTTTCTATCCTAGTCATGCAATGATTAATTCATCTTATTTAGTTAACTCCAACAAATAGGGAGAATGTCAAACAAGATTAATCAATCATACCACAATAATAACAAGAATTTATCTTATTACGTCATCTCCAACATTGGAAGAAGGTATCATATTATCTTCCATGAGAGAAAGTCTAATAAGACTAGCTAATCTCAATCCAAAAGTCCTAATCAACTTACTAATTAAATTTGCAAAAGATTAGCATCAATGGAAACAATATTAGCTAACAACTCTAGATCACTAACATAAGTTGGGTTTTCATGACTCAAGATTGCCCAATTACTCTCTCCAAAGCCAAGAATGCTCAAAATCTACTCTAAAGCCCAACCAAGCATTTTATCAATCACTTGGAAGGCATAAAAAGAAAGCATGGTAAATGTGCAAGAATAATAAAATCTACCAACTACCAATTTCAAGAAAAGTAAATCAACAACTCAAATCATCAATAAAAGAACATCAAACATTAAATTTCATTAAAGAAAAGATCCAATTCCAACAAAGGGCTCATGAACATAAAAAAAGACATAAAAGTAAAATTGACAAGAGAACTAAGAAGAATAGAGTAGTAGCAACAAGAAATTAAAAGGAGAAACTAAATTAAAACAAGAATTAAAAGTTGGATTTAAGAAAACTAAACCTAAACTACCCTAAAATCTAGAGAGAGGAGAGAGCCTCTCTCTCTAGAATTCTACCCTAAAACATGATGAAAAACTAAAAATATGACTACTTGGTTCCTTCCCTCTTCAATCCTTGGGTTCAATAGCATCAGAAATGGGTTGGATTGGGCCCAAAATGAGCTGCAAAATCGCTGGGGGCGATTTCATTAAAGTGGACCCACGGGCAGAATCAGCGCGCACGCGTACATGGAGCGTGCGCGCCCCTGAGCGCGAAGTAACATATGGCATATTTTATATCATTTCGAAGCCCCGGATATTAGCTTTTCAACGCAACTGGAACCGCCTCATTTGGACCTCTGTAGCTCAAGTTATGGTCATTTGAGTGCGAAGAGGTCAGGCTTGACAGCTTTACGGTTCCATCATTTCTTCATGAGTTCTCCCGCTTTGCATGCTTTTCTCCTCACTTCTTCCATCCAATACTTGCCTTATGAACCTGAAATTACTCAACAAACATATCAAAGCATCGAATGGAATTAAAGTGAATCAAAATCACCAATTTTAGGGCCTAAAAAGCATGTTTACACATTTAAGCACAAATCAAGGGAGAATTGCAAAACCATGCTATTTCATTGAATAAATGTGAGAAAAGGTGATAAAATCCCCCAAAATAAGCACAAGATAAACCACAAAATCGGGGTTTATCAAGGGCCCACAGGAATACAATCTTGGCCTAAGCGGCTAAATCAAGCTGTCCCTAACCATGTGCTTGTGGCGTGAAGGTGTCAAGTGAAAAGCTTGAGACTGAGCAGTTAAAGTCGTGGTCCAAAGCAAAAAGAGTGTGCTTAAGAGCTATGGACACCTCTAACTGGGGACTCTAGCAAAGCTGAGTCACAATCTGAAAAGGCTCACCAGTTATGTGTTTGTGGCATTTATGTATCCGGTGGTAATACTAGAAAACAAAATGCTTAGAATCACGGCCAAGACTCATAAAGTAGCTGTGTTCAAGAATCAACATACTGAAATAGGAGAATCAATAACACTATTTAAATTCTGAGTTCCTATAGATGCCAATCATTCTGAACTTCAAAGGATAAAGTGAGATGCCAAAACTGTTCAGAAGCAAAAAGGCTACTAGCCCCGCTCATCTAATTGGAACTAAGTTCAGTGATAAGTTTGGAATTCATTGTATATTCTCTTCTTTTTATCCTATTTTATTTTCAGTTGCTTGGGGACAAGCAACAATTTAAGTTTGGTGTTGTGATGGGCGGATAATTTATACCCTTTTTAGCATTGTTTTTACATAGTTTTTAGTATGTTTTAGTTACTTTTTATTGTATTTTTATTAGTTTTTATTCAAAAATCACATTTCTAGACTTTACTATGAGTTTGCGTGTTTTTCTGTGATTTCAGGTATTTTATGGCTGAAATTGAGGGACCTGAGCAAAAATCTGATTCAGAGGCTGAAAAAGGACTGCAGATGCTGTTGGATTCTGACCCTCTTGCACTCGAAGTGGATTTGCGGGAGCTACATAATTCCAATTGGCGCGCTCTTACTTGCGTTGGAAGGTAGACATCCTGGGCTTTCCATCAATATATAATAGTTTATACTTTGCTCGAGATTTGATGGCCCAAACTGGCGTTCAAAGTCAGCCTAAAATATCTTGGCGTAAAACGCCCAAACTGGCACCAGAATTGGAGTTAAACGCCCAAACTGGCACCAAAGCTAGCGTTTAACTCCAGGAACAGCCTATGCACGAAAAAGCTTCAATGCTCAGCCCAAGCACACACCAAGTAGGCCCCGGAAGTGGATTTCTACACTTTCTGCACTTAGTTACTCATTTTTTGTAAACCCTAGTTACTAGTTTAGTATAAAAACTACTTTTAGAGATTTATTTAACATCTTTGATCGTCTTTTTGACCATCTTATGCTATTTTTCATGTTTGGAGGCTGGCCTCACGGCCATGCCTAGACCTTTTTCACTGATGTATTTTCAACGGTGGAGTTTCTACACCCTATAGATTAAGGTGTGGAGCTCTACTGTTCTTCATGAATTAATGCAAGTACTATTATTTTTCTTTCAACTCACGCCTACTTCTTCTCCAAGATATACTCTCGTACTTAATTCAGTTAAGTCAGAATGAAGGGGTGACTTGTGACAATCACCCAATCTTCGTTACTCGCTTAGCCAAGATCCGCGTGCCTGACAACCACAAAGCAGTCTACATGATGTTCAACGTAGTCATTGGACGACAGCCAGAGTATATTCTCTTGGATATCTAATACACGGACCGAGTCCGTAAGATTAGTATCTTCGTGGTATAGGCTAGAATTATTGGCAGCCATTCCTGGGATCCGGAAAGTCTAAACCTTGTCTGTGGTATTTTGAGTAGGATCCAGGAAGGGATGGCTATGACGAGCTTCAAACCTATAAATGTTGGGCACAGTGACAGTGTGCAAAAGGATCAATGGATCCTATTCCAACGCTAGTGGGAACCCACAGATGATTAGCAATGCGGTAGCTGTACCTGGTATTTTTCATCCGAACGAGAAATCCGACAGTTGATTAGCCATGCAAAAATCGTAGAGGACCATTTTCACTTAGAGGATCTTACAGCTTGCCATAGAAGGCAGCACGCATGATTGGAAGAAGGCAGTAGGAAAGAGAGGTTCAGAAGCAACAAAGCATCTCCAGACGCTTATCTGAAATTCCCACCAATGAATTACATAAGTAACTTTATCTTATTTTATATTTTATTTATATTTTAATTATCAAAACCTCATAACCAATTGAATCCGCCTGAATGAGATTTACAAGATGACCATAGCTTGCTTCAAGCCGACAATCTCCGTGGGATCGACCCTTACTCACGTAAGGTTTATTACTTGGACGACCTAGTGCAATTGCTGGTTAGTTGTGCAGAGATGTGAAAAGTGTGAATCACGATTTCCGTGCACCAGCATTCCTGGAACTTAACATTCAGAAACAAACTTAAAGTTAATACTAAACCCAAATGTTTGGTAATCTAACTAAGGAAATTCAAATTCTAACCTAACTCAACACCTTCTGTTTCCTCAACCCCCCTACTTATGGTGGAACAACCCCCTCTCTCAAAAACATGCACAAACAAGCCAAATGAAGAAAGCACAGATAGAAATAAGATACAACAAGTAAACAAGTAGCAGATAAACATGGCTAAGCAGTTAGACAATCTAAAATAAATGCACACTCAAGCAAAACATTCAAATGCATATGATGCATGCCTGTCCTATGGATGATGATATCATCTATCAGTTACGAAGCAAGCCCGATATGTCGCTAACCTTGGACAGTCCCTCTGTACGCGCATCCCCAAACTCAACAATATCCATGGGAAAAATCCCAAGCTCATCCATGGGAGAGACAAAATCCCAAGCTCAAATTTATACATGGGGGTGACACCCCAAGCTCAATTTATATATATATGTGCATGCCCATGGGGGAACCCAGGGAGTTAAAGTGTCCGGTCACATCTTACGTACAGAGGGTCAACAATTTGTCTCAAATATATAAGCCATATATTCTTTAATTTCATCATTACCAATATCATTATCATCGTCAATTCATATCTCATTTCATCTCAAATTCATCATTATTATCATTATCAATCATATGTCATATATTATTCATCATTCCTTGCCTTAACCACCACTCAACCCTTCACTTCTAAATATCTTTCCTAACTTACTCAACATGTTCACCCTTGTTCTAAAGCTTAAAAAATCGCTAACGAACTTAAACAGATGCTAAAAAGGATTGGAAAGCTAGAGAATAGGTTTAACACTAAAAAATGTAACTTTTTCAAAATAGGATGGTCATACGTACGCATGCCACTCTCTACATTCGCATGGATGTGTGTTTTCCTAATCTCGCATACGCGAGCACCTCCCACTTACGCAGTACTCAAAATAGAAGGGTCACTCACGTACGCACACATTCAAAACTTGGCCTTTCATGCGTATGTATGCTTCATGCGAACACATGATTGTAAAATTTGACAAATTCGCTGATAAACCCCATTTTTAGGGTTTATCTTGTGCTTAATTTAGAGGATTTTATGACCTTTTACCCACATTTATTCAATGGAATAGCATGGTTTCATGATTGTCTCCTAATTTGTGCTTGAGTGTGAAAACATGCTTTTTAGGCACTTAATTGCTAATTTTGATTCACCTTTGATTCCGCTAGATGCCTTGATATATTTGTTAGTGATTCCAAGTTGAAAAGGCTGGGAATGGATCAAAGGAATGAAGAGAAAAGCATGCAAAGTGGAGAAATAATGGAAAATCAAGGATTGGGAGAAATTCACTCCACGCGCACGCGCAGCAGACGCGCACGTGTGAAACGATGAGGTCGCATGGCGACGCACACGCGTACATGACGCGTACGCGTGGATAGGAAATTGCCAAGCAACACGTACGCGTGACCCACGCGTACGCGTCGGTGCTCGCACGTGACCCACTTAAAGTGAATCCGCTGGGGCAATTTTTGGGCTTCCCAAGCCCAAATCCATTTCATTTCTGAGGCTATTTAAGGCAGAATTCAAGGGGGAGTCAACACCTTCCACACCTTAGAACACATTAGTTTAGTTTTAGTTTAGTTTTGGAGGGAAAGTTAGTTTCTAGAGAAAGAAGCTCTCTCTTCTCTCTAAAATTAGGATTAGGTTAGATCTAGGTTAATTTCATGTTTTGATTTACTTTTCCTTTATCAATTCTTGTTCTTTTACTTCTCCTCTCTCTAGTTTAGCATTTAATTCTTGTAATTCTCTACTTTTATGATGATACATTTTTGTTTCTTCTATTTTCTCTTTAATGCACTTCATGTTTTGATTTCCTTCATTGTTGATTTGCTTTATTGTTGTTTAATTCCTTGCAATTGAGTAGTATAGATTTACTTTCCTTGCAATTTTACTATGCTTTCCTTTTGTGCCTTCCAAGTGCTTGACAAAATGCTTGGTTGGATTTTAGAATAGATTTTTCCCCTTTTGGCCTAGGTAGAGTAATTAGTGACTCTTGAGTTATCTAATTACTTTGTTGATTGATGATTAGAAGTTGCTAATTGACTTGAATGCCGCTAAAGCTAGTCTTTCATCATGATTAGGCTAGGACTTGTGGAATCAAGTTAATTCATCCACTTGACTTTCCTTCATAGTTAGAGGTTAACTAAGTGGGAGCAATGGACAATTCTCATCCCAATTGATAAGGATAACTAGGATAGGACTTCTAGTTCTCATACCTTGCCAAGAGCTTTTCTAGTTGTTAGTTTATTTCTTTTGCCATTTACATTTCTTGTTTCTTATTCCAAAAACCCCAAAGATACTTCATAGCCAATAACAAGGACACTTTATTGCAATTCCTAGGGAGAATGACCCGAGGTTTGAATACTTCGGTTATTTTTATAGGGGTTTGTTTTAGTGACAACCAAATTTTTGTATGAAAGGATTATTGTTGGTTTAGAAACTATACTTGCAACGAGAATTCATTTGTGAAATTCTAAATAAACCACACAAAAATTCATTCATCAAAATGGCACTATTGCCAGGGATTTGCAATGGTGTTATGTTATTGGTTATTGTATATATGTGAATATTGTGAATAGCTTGATTTTTGGACTGCTTGTTAGTTTTGCTAGTTTTAGGATTTTGTTTCATTATCTCTTATTAGCTTTTGTTTCTATTTTCTCTTTTCCTTATGAATTCTCACTTTGGCTATGAGTTTGGTTTTAACTATGTTGTAGGAAATGGAAGCTACAATGAGGATATGTATCAAAGATGGGACACTCAAAGGTGGGAGGAGCCCTATGTATATGATCAATCTTCATGACAACAACCTCTACCAATACACTATGAACAAGAGTCATTCTATGATGCATATCAATCCAATGGTTATGGTGAATCTCCTTGTGACTTTCAAGAACCACCACCATATGCCTATGAGCCATACTCTCAACATAACCCTCAACCATACTCACAAGCCCCTTTTCACCAATTACCTTTGTATGACTGAAGAACAGATTTCTGTCCAGTAAAGAATTTTTACAAATATAATCGCGTTGTAAGTATAGTTTCTAAACCAACAGAGAATCCTTTCGTACAAAAGTTTTGTTTGTCACTAAAGCAAACCCAATAAAATTAATAACCGAAGTATTAAAACCTCGGGTCGTCTCTCAAGGAATTGCAGGGCAGTATGATTTATTATTGGTTATGTAAAAAGATATATTTTTTGGGTTTTTGAAAATAAGGGGTAAGTAATTTAAATGACAAGGAAAATAAATTGATAATAATAAAAATCTCTTGGCAAGGTATGAGAAATTGAGGTCCTATCCTAGTTATCCTTATTAGGTGTGATGAGAATTGGATTCTGCTCCCACTTTTAATTAACCCTTGCTAAACAAAGAAAAGTCAAGTAGACAAATTAATTTGATCATCAGGTCCTAGTCAACTCCTATGGAAAGACTAGAGTTATTGGAGTACAAATTAATCAGCAAAGAATTCCAATTTCAATCAACAGCTGATTTTGATAACTCAAGTGTTGCTAATTACTTAACCAAAGCCAAAAGGGGAAAATAAATCTAAATTGAATTGAAAGCATCATAAATAAAACAATCATTAATCTGAAATACCTCAAATTGCATTTAAACATAAATTCAAATCATAACATGAAAAGTTTGTAAAGCAATAATGAAAAGATAAATGACAATTAAAGTAATGGAATAAATAAAAATAGAAAATAAATTAAAGGAATATTGAACTTGTGATTGTAGAAGCAATCCTAAAATAAGAGAAATCATAATCCTAAATCCTAAGAGAGAGGAGAGAACCTCTCTCTCTAAAACTACATCTAATCCTAAAATTGTGAATAATAATTAAAGCTTTTTTTTATGAATAAATGGATTCCCCCACTTTATAGTCTCTAATCTGTGTTTTCTGGGCCGAAAACTGGGCCAGAAACAGTTCAGAAATCGCTGGGGGTGAAATCTGGCATGCTGATTTTCGTCACTGCGACGCATCCGCATGGAGCACGCGTTCGCGTCGCCTAGATGTATGATCACTATAGCAAATTTTATATCAAATCGAAGCCCCAGACGTTAGCTTTCCAACGCAACTAGAACCACGTCATTTGGACCTCTGTAGCTCAAGTTATGACCGTTTGAATGCGAAGAGGTCAGGCTGGATAGCTTAGCAATTTCTTCAACTTCTTGTATTCCTTCCATTTTTGTATGCTTCCTTTCCATCCTTTGAGCCATTCCTGCCCTGTAATTTCTAAAATCACTTAACACACATATCATGGCATCAAATGGTAATAAGAGAGGATTAATATTAGCAAATATAAGGCCAAAGAAGCATGGTTTGAATCATAGCACAAAATCAGGAAGGAAAAAGTAAAACCATGCAAATAGTATGAATAAGTGGGTGAAGAGTTGATAAAAACACTCAATTGAGCACAAGATAAACTATGAAATAGTGGTTTATCAACCTCCTCACACTTAAACGTTAGCATGTCCTCATGCTAAGCTCAAGAGAAGCTATAAAGGAGTGAAGAGGAATAGTAAAATGTATGAAATACAACTATATATGCTAAGATGTTTCTATCTACTTGATTAAAAGTAAACAAGTTCTCCAAGACAAATATAAATCAGATTTTACTAATTCAAATTATACAATAAAAGACAAGTAAACTTGTAAGAAGATAGCTCATGAAAGCAGGGAACATAGAATCAAGCATTGAACCCTCATTGGTAGTGTATATCACTCTAATCTCTCAAGTGTCTAGGGTTAATCACTCTACTCTTCTCTAGTAATGCTTTCTAAACTTTGTTCTTCAACTACCCAATCAACAAAAATTTAGTGTACCAATGCAAACATCATGAGGTCTTTTCAAGGTTGTAATGGGGCTAAGGTAAGGGTGACGGTATATATATGGCTAAGTGAGATATAAATTGAATCTTTAATTAACCTAAGTTTTCACCTAACATACATATACTCTATATAATTCTAATTCAGTAGTAATTCATGCCTAGCTACCCAAAATTTCCACTTTTGCATCACATACTTGTAACAACCCTGATTTTCGAGTATGCGAGATCTTTTCCGAACCGGAAGATCAGTAAGGGGAGAACCTCTGATATATCATCAAGTATCTCAATCCTCATTGTCATTATGTCATCTTTAAGATAGAACCTTTTCTGAGGCACGCTCGATAACGTAGTCACGAAAAACCCAGTTTTTGAACCGTATCGGTTAAGAGTTTTAATTCTGTTTTTCGTAAATAGTCTCAGTTTGACGAACCGGACTCGATTCATCAGACAAGAGAGATAATAAGATAATATTATCATTATATTAGTATTAGAAGCTTCTTGAATGATATTATAAGGTTACCTGGTCAGTTTTAGTTAAAACCAGAAAATCGGTTTAACCAAGTTCATAGTTTACTGGTGCAGCTTAGCACCGGAACTCTCTGATGAATTTAGCAATGCTAAGGCCTCATTATACATGTTTTATTCTCATAATAAATATGTTACTAGTGTTATTTATACTAGTAGCTCAGAAAATAATTTTTAGAGATGTTTTTACAAGTGTTCTGATACATCTAGTTTTAGTAGTTATACACCTGGGATATTTTAATATTATTTTAATCCACATCCAAGCCAACCAATCACAACTCACCTTACACCCCCAAGACACTCCAAGGCTGGTCATTTACTCCCTTTGGCCGAAAATAACAAGAGAGAAAAGAGAGAAGCTTTCATGAACACTTAATCTTCAAAGCTTGATTTCTTCTGAACTAAAACTCAAATCAAAACTCCGATTTCACCAAAATGATCCTTTATTCTTTCTCTACATGATCATATGACTTATCAATGCTGGAAATAAGGTGATATGGCTGTCTCCCTCCCTCTTCAATTCGGTTTTCATGGAAAACCATGCAAAACATGTGTTTTCTTGATGTTTTTCCTTAGGAATCATGCTTAACTTGACTTGAGGGCCAAGAAACGTGAATTTATAGCAAGTCTAAGGTTAGAAATCAGTTCCTAATAAGCTGAGTGAGATTTGGTTATTTGAGGGTTTTTGGATTTAAAGTTGTTCTTGATGTGATTTAGGAGGAAAAAGTGCTTAAGGACCACCTGAAAGTCTAACCAAATTAGGAGCAGCAAAACCAGGAAGGGTGTGACGAATTTAATCTTGATTGATTGTGTTTGAGATGTGTGATTATGATATGGTTTGGTTATGCTTGAAATTGATTGTTTATATGAGTTATTCTTGGTGAAAGTTTGTTGAAATTTTGATGAAATTTAATGATATTCAAGCTATGAATGTTGTTCTTGAGGGCTGCTGGAAAAACAAACACTAGGCCTTAAATTGGGGTTCAATTTGTGTTAAAATCATGTAAAAAAGATGGGGTTTTAGTGGTTGGAAATTTATTATGAATTATGGTAAAAATCGGTTACTGAAAAGACTGAATAATGGGTGAAAACAAAGAAAGAATCTGAAGTATTTATGAAGAACATGAAGAACAGCTTTTAGATCTTAAAAAGGGCAAGGTTGTAATTATTTTGGTGTTTGAGGGGTTATTTGGTAATTTCTGAAAGTTAGTGTGGTTAAAGTAGAAATATTAAAAGTTACCAGGGTAAAAAGTTAATTTTAAAGGTTAAAAGGTAAAGGCAAGGTAATTTTCAAAAATTTAATGATAAAATAATAAATAATAATAAAATATTAAATAATAATATTTAATTAAAAATAATATTTTAATAAAAAT
>NC_029791.2:55930033-55968450 GCF_000816755.2 Arachis ipaensis
CAGTTTTATGTAAAAGCTTTAGAAAGACAACTTTAAGCACAGAATCTCATAATTACCTTCATAAAATACTTAGGGAGTGGTAAGAACATATTAGTGAGGCAAAGATAAAGGAAAGATAAAAAGTTGAAGAAAATATAAGAACCAAAGAAAAGTCTGTAAGGTTTTAATGTCAGAAAAACAGACAGAGACTAGTGAACGAACTAGGGCAACATAGTTAGTTCTTGAGTTGCGACTAGGGTTAGGTATAATATGAAAAGTTAAACTGTTTCAGTATAGACTTAATGAACCTATACTTGGGACAGACTAACTATTCATACCGAAATTTACATAAGCTTTAAATACATATGTTAAGCAAAGAAATCAAAGTAGAGTAACCAGAGTAAAGTAAAACCATAATAGAGAAAAGAGATATAAGGAGAAAAGAGTAATATGATAAAGAGAATAGAGAACAAGCAGAAGGCCTGTTGAAAGTTCATTTGTTGCATTAAGGCAACTCCAGAGTTATTTGTATGATCATCTGCTGCACTGAGGCAGTCAGATAGATGGTGGTACAACCACTGAGAGTGCTTTCCTGGGATGCCTTACTATAATACTTTGCTGTATGACAGAGGTTGCTTACAGAGGTATCAAGATTAATGTGCTCCTGTAAGACAGAGGTTGCTTACAGTGATTGTGTTGTTGCTCCTGTAAGACAGAGGTTGCTTATAGTGAGTGTGTTGGGCGTATATCGGCTAATAAGTGCCGCCCTGCAAGACAAAGGTTGCTTGTAGTGGGTATTAACAACAGGAAAGCCTTATCTAGACAGAGGTTGCTGGGTAAAATCGGGAGCGGGTATGTAACCGACAAATGAGCTTATTACCTGCACTAGGACTAGACATGCATCATATTTGGTTGCGCATTTCCTCTGTTATGATTGTTGTTTGAATGTATGCCTTCTTTGTTTTCATTCTATTCTCTGTGTCTCTGTTTTGTTTTCTTGTATTCTTTTGTTTGTGTTTTGATTTTTGCTTTCTCTATTTTCTCTATTTATCTGTTTCTTCTGTCTACTGCTTCTTGGTATTCTACTATTTATCTGCTAACCAACACGGAATTAATGAACGTAACTAATAACCCCGGCCCTACTAAGAACTCCCCAGTTCTTACCCCTTCTCTCTCCCTTCCCCCTTCAGATGGAAGCGTAAGTACCCTTCCATAGTTTGCTGATGACAGTTCTGCAAAGAGGATTCCGCTGTAGGTAGTCTTTTGAGTCTAGAGTGAACTCTGTTACCTGTTTATATGTATATACTGTGAGGCCAGCCAATGTCTGCACCCTGCTTATCTACAAACTTTAGCCTAAGTCCTCCGTACGATGTTGCTGTTATGTGGCCACTCGATGAAGTACTTGAGAGACGCTCTTTGATGACATAAGATCGTGCAGAGGAATAGTAGACGACCTTCCACCTTTTGATGACGTTCCACATGACTTGAGTTTTGAAGACCTAGAACGTACTTTCCCTCGCTTTAGTAGTTTAGAGGGACTAGGTGAGTATAGAGTCTAGGCTAGCCTGGGCGCCAGCTTAGGGACTTCTTGAACAGGTCAGGACCTGGGATGTTGTATGTATATATATGTATATAGATATTATTTAGCTATATCTAGGGGTGTTCTAACTAAAAGGCTATACTCTAATAAATGCTGGATCACGGAATGATATCAACTGCTTGTGATATATTTATGTATGGTTGTTTATAAATTTTTTATCTGTTACTATTTGTGGATTGATTATAAATAATTCTATTTTTAATCCAAACGTTTTTTAAAAAAAAAAGTACCTCGTAAAATAACTACGCTTTTAACAACGAATCAGGCTCATATAATAAATAATAGATAATAATTAGGTAGACAAGTTGGTAGCGCGCAGTTTCTAGTATGATCATGACGTACCAGAAATTGGGTCATTACAATTTGGTATCAGAGCAGTTCGTTCCAAGTAGAGCCTGGGGTGTGGACTGACTATGCTTCATTGCATACTCTGCTTGTGTGTCTCATGCCGTTAGGGTATCTTTAAGATACATTTGGCATGAATGTCTATGAGTGCTCATTTTGGGAATGTTCGTACTTTACTTGAGATATTAAGACTGATCACCTTAATGTTGATTGTTTGGTGCGGATAAGACCTCAATGACTGTGAATAGGCATGGTTTAATCGAGATCCGAACGACGAATCGATGTGAGACCAGCTATCCAAATAGCTGTTATGATATACATGGCAATGACTATGTTAGATTTGGATGCTATAAGGAACGGACCTACCTCTTTGTCAGGATGGCTTGAAGAAAGTAGATCGCTTGAAGATGGATTCTGCACGTGGCTGAAATTTTGAGGGCAAAATTTTCTTTTAGGAGGGTAGAATGTAACAACCCTGATTTTTGAGTATGCGAGATCTTTTCCGAACCGAAAGATCAGTAAGGGGAGAACCTCTGATATATCATCAAGTATCTCAATCCTCATTGTCATTATGTCATCTTTAAGATAGAACCTTTTCTGAGGCACGCTCGATAACGTAGTCACGAAAAACCCAGTTTTTGAACCGTATCGGTTAAGAGTTTTGATTCTGTTTTTGTAAATAGTCTCAGTTTGACGAACCGGACTCGATTCATCAGACAAGAGAGATAATAGGATAATATTATCATTATATTAGTATTAGAATCTTCTTGAATGATATTATAAGGTTACCTGGTCAGTTTTAGTTAAAACCAGAAAATTGGTTTAACCGGGTTCATAGTTTACTGGTGCAGCTTAGCACTGGCACTCTCTGATGAATTTAGCAATGCTAAGGCCTCATTAGAAATGTTTTATTCTCATAATAAATATGTTACTAGTGTCATTTATGCTAGTAGTTCAGAAAATAATTTTTAGAGATATTTTTACAAGTGTTCTGATACATCTAGTTTTAGTAGTTATACACCTGGGATATTTTAATATTATTTTAATCCACATCCAAGTCAACCAATCACAACTCACCTTACACCCCCAAGACACTCCAAGGCTGGTCATTTACTCCCTTTGGCCGAAAATAACAAGAGAGAAAAGAGAGAAACTTTCATGAACACTTAATCTTCAAAGCTTGATTTCTTCTGAACTAAAACTCAAATCAAAACTCCGATTTCACCCAAATGATCCTTTCTTCTTTCTCTACATGATCATATGACTTATCAAGGCTGGAAATAAGGTGAGATGGCTGTCTCCCTCCCTCTTCAATTCGGATTTCAAGGAAAACCATGCAAAACATGTGTTTTCTTGATTTTTTCCTTACGAATCATGCTTAACTTAACTTGAGGGCCAAGAAATGTGAATTTACAGCAAGTATAAGGTTAGAAATTACTTCCTAATAAGCTGAGTGAGATTTGGTTAGTTGAGGGTTTTTGGATTTAAAGTTGTTCTTGATGTGATTTAGGAGGAAAAAGTGCTTAAGGACCACCTGAAAGTCTAACCGAATTAGGAGCAGCAAAACCAGGTAGGGTGTGAAAAATTTAATCTTGATTGATTGTGTTTGAGATGTGTGATTATTATATGGTTTGGTTATGCTTGAAATTGATTGCTTATATGAGTTATTCTTGGTGAAAGTTTGTTGAAATTTTGATGAAATTTGATGATATTCAAGCTATGAATGTTGTTCTTGAGGGCTGCTGGAAAAACGAACACTAGGCCTTAAATTAGGGTTCAATTTGTGTTAAAATCATGTAGAAAAGATGGGGTTTTAGTGGCTGGAAATTTATTATGAATTATGATAAAAATCGGTTACTGAAAAGACTGAAAAATGGGTGAAAACAAAGAAAGAATCTGAAGAATTTATGAAGAACACGAAGAACACTTTGAGTGTGGTGAAGAACATTAAAGAACACCTTTTAGATATTAAAAAGGGCAATGTTGTAATTATTTTGGTGTTTGAGGGGTTATTTGGTAATTTCTGACAGTTAGGGTGGCTAAAGTAGAAATATTAAAAGTTACCAGGGTAAAAAGTTAATTTTAAAGGTTAAAAGGTAAAGGCAAGGTAATTTTCGAAAATTTAATGATAAAATATTAAATAATAATATTTAATTAAAAATAATATTTTAATAAAAATAATAAAATAATACAGAAATTGCAATTTTCTGTAAAAGCTTTAGAAAGATAACTTTAAGCACAGAATCTCATAATTACCTTCATAAAACACTTAGGGAGTGGTAAGAACATATTAGTGAGTCAAAGATAAAGGAAAGATAAAAAGTTGAAGAAAATATAAGAACCAAAGAAAAGTCTGTAAGGTTTTAATGACAGAAAAATAGACAGAGACTAGTGAACGAACTAGGGCAACATAGTTAGTTCTTGAGTTGCGACTAGGGTTAGGTATAGTATGAAAAGTTAAACTGTTTTAGTATAGACTTAATGAACCTATACTTGGGACAGACTAACTATTCATACCAAAATTTACATAAGCTTTAAATACATATGTTAAGCAGAGAAATCAGAGTAGAGTAACCAGAGCAAAGTAAAGAGATACAGAGAAAAGAGAAACCAGAATAGAGAAAAGAGATATAAGGAGAAAAGAGTAATATGATAAAGAGAATAGAGAACAAGTAGAAGGCCTGTTGAAAGTTCATTTGTTGCATTAAGGCAACTCCAGAGTTATTTGTATGATCATCTGCTGCACTGAGGCAGTCAGATAGATGGTGGTACAACCACTGAGAGTGCTTTGCTGGGATGCCTTGCTATAATGCTTTGCTGTAAGACAGAGGTTGCTTACAGAGGTATTAAGATTAGTGTGCTCCTGTAAGACAGAGGTTGCTTACAGTGAGTGTCTTGTTGCTCCTGTAAGACAGAGGTTGCTTACAGTGAATGTGTTGGGCGTATATTGGCTAATAAGTGCCGCCCTGCAAGACAAAGGTTGCTTGCAGTGGGTATTTCCAACAAGAAAAGCCTTATCCAGACAGAGGTTGCTGGGTAACGTCGGGAGCGGGTATGTAACCGACAAATGAGCTCATTACCTGCACTAGGGCTAGCCATGCATCATATTTGATTGCACATTTCCTCTGTTATGATTGTTGTTTGAATGTATGCCTTCTTTGTTTTCAATATATTCTCTGTGTCTCTGTTTTGTTTTCTTGTATTCTTTTGTTTGTGTTTTGCTTTTTGTTTTCTCTATTTTCTTTATTTATCTGTTTCTTCTGTCTACAGCTTCTCGGTATTCTGCTATTTATCTGGTAAACAACACGGAATTAATGAACGTAACTAATAACCCCGGCCCTACTAAGAACTCCCCAGTTCTTACCCCTTCTCTCTCCCTTCCCCCTTCAGATGGAAGTATGAGTACCCTTCCGTAGTTTGCTGATGATTGTTCTGCAAAGAGGATTCCGCTCTAGGTAGTCTTCTGAGTCTAGAGTGAACTCTGTTACTTGTTTATATGTATATACTGTGAGACCAGCCAATGTCTGCACCCTGCTTATCTACAAACTTTAGCCTAAGTCCTCCGTACGATGTTGCTGTTATGTGGCCACTCGATGAAGTACTTGAGAGACGTTCTTTGATGACATATGATCATGCAGAGGAGTAGTAGACGACCTTCCACCTTTTGATGACGTTCCACCTAACTTGAGTTTTGAAGACATAGAACGTACTTTTCCTCGCTTTAGTAGTTTAGAGGGACTAGGTGAGTATAGAGTCTAGGCTAGCCTGGGCGCCAGCTTAGGGACTTCTTGAACAGGTCAGGACCTGGGATGTTGTATGTATATATATGTATATAGATATTATTTATCTATATCTAGGGGTGTTCTAACTAAAAGGCTATACTCTAATAAAGGCTGGATCACGGAATGATATCAACTGCTTGTGATATATTTATGTATGGTTGTTTATAAATTTTGTATCTGTTACTATTTGTGGATTGATTATAAATGATTCTGTTTTTAATCCAAACATTTTTTTAAAAAAAGTACCTCGTAAAATAACTACGCTTTTAACAACGAATCAGGCTCATATAATAAATAATAGATAATAATTAGGTAGACAAGTTGGTAGTGCTCAGTTTCTAGTATGATCATGACGTACCAGAAATTGGGTCGTTACAATACTCATGTATCAACTTTTCTTTAATTTTATCACATATGCATTGATTTTTCATTAACTTAACATTGGGGTAATTTTGTCCCCTTATTTATTTACTTATTTATTGAATATTTTATTTTTTTTGATTTTTTTTCTTTTTTTCTTTTTTTATATATTTTTAAATAGAAAAATAAACATAAATCATCAATGCACATGGATTTTTTATTTTTATAGTCTCACATGAGTAGGCACCCAAATTCTCAATATTTTATCAAAGTAAAAACATAACACATTCTCTTATTAACCCATGTTCCCACAGTTTCCCCACACTTAATTGTTACACAATCCCTATCTTAAGCTAACCAAAGATTCAATTGGGATATTTAATTATTTTTTTGCTTAAGGCTAATGATGTGGTTATAGAATAGATTAAATGGGGATAAAAAGGCTCAAGGTGGCTAACAAGGGTGATGTAAAAGGTAGGCTTATTTGGGATAAGTGAGCTAATAACAAATAATGGCCTCAATCATACACAAGCATGTAAATACACTAAATAGTGGACATATAGAATGGAACAAAGCAAAGATTGCATTCATAGAGAGGTAAACACACAAGAATAAAAATTTATGGTTAAATATTGTAACCATATAAATAAGCTCAAAATCTCACAGATTGTGTGTTCTTAGCTTTTTAAACTATGTTCCAAATACAACTTCAAACAAATTTTAACAGAAAAAATTTTTCAATTTAAATTAGTGAAATACTATATAAATTTCTTGAAAAAGAAAATATTACTTCAACCAAGTAGTAACTAAATGCGTAAAATCAAGAAAACATGTAATCAAATATGCAGATGCAACAATGAACTAATAAGAAAATAAGACATTGGTGTTGAGAAGAAAATAACTAACCCATGGAGATCGGTATCGACCTCCCTACACTTAAAGGTTGCACCATCCTCGGTGCATGCTAAGATGTGCAAGTAAAAGAGTTGCTTCAACTAATGCTTTTCTCTAAAGATTGTGCTGATGGACTTGTTTGTCTCCCCATTTAGAAGCTTTCCCTTTCTCTTCTTTGGTGGCCAGCCTAAAAGAAGAGGAAAAAGAAGAAAAAGTAACCCAGAAATAAAGATAAGAAAATAAATAAAGTCTTGGTGGTTTAATGCCAAATAATGAGGGTCTCAATTACATGGTAGCTACAACATGCAAGTGAGAAAATAATAGAAGCACATGGCATACCAGTGGTGCAAAAGTTGTAACAATGGGGAAGAGTGTGGGTAATGAAAGACAGTGTAAGTTCATATCAATGCAAGAGGAGTGCAAGTATCATAAAAGATTATCATTGATTTAATTAATATTACCCAATCAGAATAAAACAAGTCATGAAGAACCAAAGTAATATCAGAAAAGATGTAACAGTTGAATAAAAAAATTTAACACCAATGGAAAAATAATAAATTTAGAAAAGAAAATAAAAATATGCACAAAATTAAAATGCAATGAATGAAAGTATGCAAATAAATTAAGTAAAAATAGAATGAAAGTGAAGAAAGATGAGAAGTTAAAGAGATGAAGAAAAAGAAAATAAGAAAGAATAAAGAAGAAAGAAATAAGAAGGGAGAAGTAAAAATTAGGATTGGAGAAGAAAATAAAACATAGTTGGCGCTGCTCTTGATAAATTGTGCGTCGCATGCGATGCAGACGCGTGGATCACGTGTTCGCGTGATTGGCAGTAATTTCAAGTGACGCGGACACATGGGGCACGCGTTCGCGTAACTTAAGTTGTGCTAGTGGCGCGAGAGTAGCTTCGCGTTCGCACAACTCTCTGTTTAGTTTGCTTATTGCCAAAATTTGGGGTGACACGATCGCGTGAATGCCTGATTTTGTAAAATGACGCAAACGCGTGGGGCACACGTTCGCATAGTAGGGCTTGTGCTTCTAGCATGGTTCCAGCCCAGCTCCATCATAACTCTCTGCCGTACACCCATTTACGTCGATTTCACAAGGCCACGCGTTCGCGTGGGTGACGCAGACGCGTGGGGAGGCTATTTCACAAATGATGCGAACGCGTCAGCAACGCGGTCGCATGGTCATATTTGTACCTAAGGCACGCCTCCAGCCACGCTTTCGCGTGACTTTCTGTTCAATTTTATTTTCTTCCCAACGCACCAGTGACGCGGATGTGTCACGTGCGTGTTTTGTTTTTATGCAGGATGGAAAATGCAATGATACTGTGGATGCTATGAATAATTCCAGGTTCAATGAAAATAGAATAAAATAAAACTCAAAAACAAATAAAACGAAATAAAATCAAAATTGAAGAAAAGGAACGATCATCCATGGTGGGTTGTCTCCCACCTAGCACTTTTAGTTAAAGTCCTTACGTTGGACATTTGGGGAGTTCTTTGTTATGGTGGCTTGTGCTTGAACTCATCCAGGAATCTCCACCAATGTTTTTGATTCCAATGGCCTCCGGGATCCCAAACTAGTTGCATAAAGCCTTCAAGCAAGTTAAAGCAAGTGACAAGGCCCCATGAGTGTTGATTGCTGGAATGAATTCCGGGGTCCCAAACCTTGCTTTTGCACCCGTCTTCTTGTTCATCATCATGATTCCATCCGGGTGGCACGCAATTGAAATTCTCATTGAGACATCCAAACAGCTTCCTAGACCCATTCAATTGAAAATTGTACCAACCTTTGTACTTCAATTTGGAGCATGCAACCATATTGAACCTTGAATGACAACTCATGCAACCACTAACCATCTTCCTCTTGCTCTTATAGCCACAAAGAGCTCTAAGTTGACCAATTGTCTCAAGTAAGCCATATCCAAGTGGAATGAGAAAGCTAAGGGATATGAATTTTACCCACTTGAATGTTGTATTGGGTGGTAATGGCCTTTGGGGAGAGGTCTCTAGCAACTTTGTCAAGGTGATTTTAAGATCCACTCCCTTTTGCTCTTCTTGGACAACTTCCACCTCATTGTAAGCTTCTTCAATTTCAACCTCTTCCTCTTGGTAGCTTTCTTCCAATTCAATCTCCTCTTCATTGCTTTCCAAGGGCATGGAAGATTGTGCTTATTTTTCTTTAATCTCCATCTCTTGATCAACCTCTTCAAAGTCTTTAGCCATGATATGCTTTGGAGGTTGTACACCCTCTTTGGCATCAAATTCAAATGTCTTGGAAGGAGGTTCTTTAACTGGACTTTCTCATGGAGGTTCTGCATCTCCCAAGTCTTCAACCTCTTCTTTTTCTTCAATAATTGCTGCTTTGCCCAGTTGTTTTAGTATAAAATCGTACTCATCCTTGATGATTTCTCTTTCATGACAGCTCCTTTCAACTATTCCTTCATCTGCAAGGGTCTCTTCCACCTTCACCTTTTGGGCCTCCTCTTGCTCTAAGATAAGATCAGACTCCTCCTTGATGTCTTCCTTCACTAATTCTTCAATCACTCCTTCGACTTCAAGGGTTTCTACTACCTTCATCTGTAGGGCCTCCTCTAGCTTCTTATGAAGTATGGATTTGCGAAGATGATTCCTTCCTTCTTGTTCCATATCAACAGCATAATTGGGATCATCTTGCTCTTGGATTGATGGATGTGGGTGCTCTTCCATGGAGGGTGGTGATGGGATGGAAAGATTATTATGTGGTTGAAAAAGAAGTGCACTAACTTAGTTAACGTGACTCTTAACATGGGCTATGATGGCTTCAAGGGCGTTATTGGCGATTACTTTTCTAATTAACTTTGCAAGTTAGCACATATTCCACGTTAGAGGTCACGTTAGTGGGACTAACGTGACTGCTAACGTGGTTCTTCTTTGCTTCCTTTGTCCTAAAATCATGCAACAAAGTGCATCAAAGTTCTAGTCCAAGTCATGAGTCATGCATCATGCAAATTGTCATATAATTTATGCAAAATTCTCATAAAGTCATGTAAAGTGCACAATGTATGCTTGAATCAAGATGTAAGTGAATATCTACCCAAAACTAGCTTATTTTCTAAGAAAATGCATGAAACTACCTTAAAAACAGTAAAGAAAAGGTCAGTGAAACTGGCCAAAATGCCCTAGCATCATTGACTTTAAATTTTAAAAGTTTACTTTGTCTTCAATCTTTCTTTCTTTTAATTTTGAATTTCAAAATCTTTATTTAATCTTTTCTCTTTAAAATTTTCGAAAATCTTCAACAACTTTTCTATCTTTATTTTAAAATTTTTTTAATTAATTGTTTGAAGTTATATTATTTAGTTTGGTGTTTCTTTAGTTTCTCTTTATTTCAATTTTAATTTCAAAATCTTTAAATGTTTTCAAATCTTATCTTATCTTGTTTCTTTCTCTTGACTTTTTCTTTCATTAATTTTGAAATTCAAAATCTTTAATTGACTTATTCTTTTTAATTTTTGAAAAAAAATTTAATACTAAATCTTCTATCTTTATCTTCAAATCTTTTTAAATTAATTATTTGCTTTATCTTGTTTTAATTTTAAAATTTAGAGTTTTTTTTAGTTTTTCTTTCTTTCTTTCTTTTTGAATTTTGAAAATTTTTAAACTTCTTTCTTTCTAATATTTTTAAAATTTTTAAAATTTTCTAATTATTTCTTTTCTATTTTTTTTTTTACTTTTGAATTTTTTCTAAAAAAAATTATGTTCTTTATTTCTTGCTTTTATGTTTGCCACCTGGTGCCTTTAATTTTATTTGGTGTTTTGTGTTGAGGAACAATCATGGAGAAGGATCACATGGGTTACTACTCACACCCAAGGAATGATTCAAATTACTATGGATGGAGGAATTATCAGAATTTTGGTTGGCAAGGTCAAGAGCAAGGAGATGTCAATGTTCCATATTCCGTCTATCAAGAACCATCATCTCCTTACTCATATCAAGAACCATCATCTTTTGATCTTGCCTGTCAAGAACTGGAGCAAATAACAGATGAAATTTTGTAAAAATTTTCATCTTCATTCCCTGCATATTCATACCGAAAACCACCACCTCTCTATCCATACCAAGAACAATGCTCCTTTTACTCATATCAAGAGCCACCATCTCATTATTCATATCAAGAATCATCGTCTCCTTATTCAAAACTATCAACTTTAGAGCTTACAGTGAAAAAATTAGGGGAGGCTGCTCAAGATTTCATACAAGATATGAGAATGAGTGTCAAGAATGTAGAGGGGCATGTGGAGGTGATTACCAAGCGTTGGGCAGAGGAACAAGAAAACTCCCTCACAAGAGAAGCAATATAAATTCCAGTAAAAGAATGTGAGGAAATCATTCAAAGGAGTCCATACCTTAGTGAATTAGAGAATTTTCCACCCTCACACATGGAAGAAGCAGAAGATGCACGACTAAAGGAGGTTGTAGGGGAGGAAAATATTTATGGGAGATTACACTTCAAAGAAGCAGAGAAAGCCATAGAGGGTGAGCTCTTTGAACCACCAATTCAAGCGGTTCTTAGTGAAGGGTACATTCCACCCATCACACAATACCCAAGTCCTGAATTCAAAGTGGTAGAGATAATCAAGGAATGTACTGGAAAGGAGATTGTGACCAAGGAACAAAAGATGATATCCATGAAAAAGAGAAGGTCAGCAAGAAACAATACAACCGCTACCCTAACAAGCAAGGAGAATCAAGCTAAAAACAAAAAAAGAAAACTTGTTAGGAGGAATTCAAATCTGAGGGCACTAATCTCCTCCTCTTTCCCCTTGGAGTAATTTCTTTTAACGAACTGGAAGAAGAAGAAGAAAATTCAGTAATCAAGTGTCAAGCTAATGACTTCAAAGAAGTGCTTGTTGGGAGGCTACCTAACGATAAGTGTCCTATAGTATTTTCTTCTTTTCTATTTTCCTTCTGTTATTTTATTTGATTTCATATTATTTTATTTTCTATTATTTTTCATAGTTTTCTTAGTTTTTCTAATGTTTGTGATCATCTGTAGCCATTAGAACAGAAACAAGAATGCATAGGAGAGAAACAGAATACCCTGGAGGGTGCCCCATACTAGTGTTCAACAGCAGAAGGGAGAGAAGAGCATGGGCATTCAACGCCCATAAGGGAAGCAGTCCTGGCATCTAAACGCCAACAGGGGACCAAATTTTCTTTGCTTGGGGACAAGCAAAATTTTTAAGTTTGGTGTTGCAGAGCGAGCTCTAGGTATATATTATCATCAATGGCACCAAACGGAGGTAATCATCTTCACAGAAAAGTATAGCCTAAGCAACCATTAGCACTGAGGTGGTTGAGTTTCATCCCCCTTTTTTCTTTCTGTTTTTCAGTATTTCATTCTATTTTCTGTTTTCTATTCTAGCTTTTGCATGATCACTCTTAGGATTTCGCTTTAGTTGTTTATTTTCAAAACTTTTATGGTTAAAGATGTCTCATGAATTCCCCACCAAGGATAAAAAGAAAATTTTTGAGAAAGAAGTAGTAAAATGCATGAGATTTTGAGTTATATATTATGAGTTATTCTGATTACTTTGATGTGGTGGCCTTACCTTTATTTTCTTAATGTATAAATTAACTGTGCATATTTGATATTGAAGTTGAGTATATTAGCTCTTGAAGAACTGTGAATTTAGAGAAGTATTATTGATTCTTTGAAAAATCAAACAGATTGATTCTTGAAGCAAAAGAAATTGAAAAAATAAAAAGAAAAATAAAAAGAAAAAAATAAAAAGAAAAATAAAAAGAACAAGGGTCCAACGCTTTGAGCATCAATGGTTAGGAGGGTCAAGAAAATCCTGAGACTGAGCATTTAAAGTCGTGATCCAATGCTACAAAGAGTACGCTTAAGAACTCTGAGCACCACTATTTGGGAATTTAAGCAAATACTTGTGACGTTTATGTATCAGGTGGTAATACTTGAAAACAAAACGCTTAAGTCACGGCTAGGCTCAAAAGGTGCAAATCACTAAAAAGAAAAAGCTGTGTTCAAGAATCAAGAAAAACTAAAAGAGGAGAATCAATAATATCATCCGAATTCTAGTTCCAAAGGATGCCAATATTTTGGAGCTTCAAAGGAAAGTGAGATGCCAAAGCTGTTCAGAAATAAAGAGCTAATAGCCCCATTCAGTTGTTAGAACTGAGCTTCATTGACAACTCTAAAACCTGATGTATTTTTCTCTTCCATTTAGTCCTATCTTGTTTTTGGTTGCTTGAGGACAAGCAACAGTTTAAGTTTGGTGTTGTGATAAGTGAATATCTTATACCCTTTTTCACCTTATTTTCTAGTTGTTTTTAGTTAGATTTCATTAAGTTTTATTATGTTTTTAGTGCAAAATTCATCTTTGAATGCTACTTTGAGTTTTTGTGTTATTTCAATGATTTTAGGTAATTTTTGGGCAAATTTGGCAAAATCTTGTTTAGAGACGAAGAAAGGATAGCAGATGCTATCAGATCCTGACCTCTGTGTATTCCAACAAGCGTATCTTGAGCTATAGAGATCTAATTGATGCGATCTTGACGGAATTTGAAAGCTAACTTCCAGAGATTTCCATCAATATATAATATTTTATACTTCTTTTCCAGAATGATTGCCAAAACTGGCGTTGAACGTCGATATCTAGAGTTTAACGCCCAAGAAAACTATAAAAAATGTTGGTAAAAATGGCACTAATTTTATGGCGGGTTAAAAAACCTGCCATTATGTTTGTTAACTTTGGCGGTGCTAACTTATGCCATAATTCTCATGGTTTTTGTGGCGGCTTTTATTGACTGTGGCATTTGGAACCGCCATAGAATTTTTGTTTTCTATTTTAGTTTGAGTGATGTTGCATATGAGAGTGTGATTAGTATTGTTGCATATGAGAAAGTGTGGAGGATGTCAATAACGAACCCTTATTTTTTACCATTGTTCATCCCACTGATTTGTCATTCAACTCTTCACTGTCACTCATCCCCTTGTTGCAGCTCAACTCCTCGTTGTTGCCAGCAACGCCGTTGTCGCTGCCTTTATTGAGCTTCTACGATTTGACTTTGATCTGAAGACTTGTCAGCATTTGTTAGAGCTTCGATTTCTATGTTTCTTCAATTCACAGATTCCCTCTCTCTGACGTTTAGCTTCTTCTCCTCGGAGCTCCAAAAAAACCACCACAATCAGCACCAGCACTGAATGCCACCATGGAAGGCGGCGGAGCAACGCTATCAGATGTTTATCAAAGTGCGAAGAAGCTCCTCCTGAATACGTGCGACTGTGTGAATGCATCGAGCGCCTCGACTACTCCGCCTCCTCTGATCTCTCCCTCTCCCTCTCCAACGACATCTCTCAGATCCAATCCTTATGCGTCTAGAAAAGGTTTGGGACGAGCAGTATGTACTTGAAGTTTTATCATGCTTTGGTTTTGGTGATTCTATCTATTACTATTTTTATGTTCTTGCTTGATTTTGATGCATGCATGATTGATTTGATTTTTGTTAATTTGATGTGGCAGAATGGGATTTCAGCCATGTTTTGAGGATCTTACACGAAGAGGCACAAGCTATACAATCGGTTCAAAACTCAAGGCTTGAGCTGCAGAATTCTACTGCACTTGGGAAAACCATCCTTTCATCAATACATGGGCAAAGGGAATGCTTGAAGGTATCTTCATTCTTCCCTTGCCTTCCTTTTATAAATTTAATAAGAGGGAGAGAGAATGTGTAGTATCTGTGTTTGTTCATGTTGGCTTAGTTAACTTATGTGATTTACTAGTGTATGTACTACAAATTTACAAGTGTATTAATTTTTGTTAATTAGAGATGGAGCATGTGTGAATTAATCATATCTTAATTTACTAGTTAGGATTCTTATTCATCAAAAAAATTTTTGCTAATGTTATTAATGCTAACATTGTTCAAAAGCTAGGCCTCTCTGTTCTAGAGAAGTTAAAGTGGGATGGGTTGGAGTTTCTAAATAAAATTGGCTCACAGTCATAAAATATTGCAGAATATATATATATATATATATATATATATATATATATTCAATTTGGGAGAATGTGTAGTATCTGTGTTTGCTCATGTTGGCTTAGTTAACTTATGTGATTTACTAGTGTATGTACTACAAATTTACAAGTGTATTAATTTTTGTTAATTAGAGATGGAGCATGTGTGAATTAATCATATCTTAATTTACTAGTTAGGATTCTTATTCATCAAAAAAAATTTTGCTAATGTTATTAATGCTAACATTGTTCAAAAGCTAGGCCTCTCTGTTCTAGAGAAGTTAAAGTGGGATGGGTTGGAGTTTCTAAATAAAATTGGCTCACAGTCACAAAATATTGCAGAAAATATATATATTCAGTGTGCACTTGCATTACCAGGAGGCACGGATGATAAAGATCAAACGAGTAATAAGGATAATACAAGGGATAATGATAAAACAAGTGATCAGCCTGCCATCGCTGTAATTCGATCTTCACTTCCAGAGGTCAAGAAATCAACAGAAAATTTAATTAGACAGGCTGATTCAATTTTAGGTGGTTTGATTCTTCTGACTGCAATAATTTCAAAATGAAAAATGAAGCACGTTCTTTGGAAGAGAAAGAAATCAAAGAAGATTGTACTAAAGTAGGAGGTGATGACACACAATATTCTACTAGTCTGGAGTTTCTTCCCACATAATGGATTACTGTTGGATGAGAAGAAAGCTGAAGAGATGAGAGCACTTTTTTCAACTACAGAAAGTGTTATGGAGGATTGGGTAATGCTGGCCACTTCGTTAAGTTTGAGTTTGAAAAAGTATGTTTCTTAGATAATGAATCCACATACACGCATGTCTTTTCTTATCTCCTCTAAAATATGTATGCTACATTGTTACTCTAACAATTGTAGTGTATCACCCCAAATACCATTTATGCAGATATCTCATTCAATACACTTCTTTCAATTAGCTAATAATTGAACCTTCAGGTTGCAATTTGGCATTTAGGGGAATAGAATAGGTAGTTCTTACAATTGCTATTTGATATGAAATATGGTTTCTGGTATGTCTAAAAGATGCTTATATTTGATTTTTCAATCTCAACAGAAGGACTTAAGAACTGATCTAATGCTTGACCAACTACCATGTTTATTTATCTCATTTTGGATGCTATATATTAACTATAATTTGTAGTTTCTTTTTTGGCTTTCTTTTTTGTAGTTTCTTTTTTGGCTTTCTTGAATCTATCTGAACAATATAAGGGCCTTAGCAGAATATTTTGAATTTTTACAGCAACAGGATAGCTTATCTTTTGGAGAAGGTAATTAAATTTTCTGCCTTGCCTCTTCTTTAAGCAAACAAAACAAAATAGGTACTGCCTTGCCTCTTCTCACATTGCTATTTATTATTTATTGCTACTTTCTCTTTGCACATTGCTAGATGACAACACCAAGCTAAGGTCTATTATTACACTTGAAGAAAATAGAGATCATAACTAGTTAATGATTAATACAATAATGTAGAAACATATTTAATTTCTCATTAATCTCTCATTATACAATGATGATCAATATGGGAGCCAGCCACATAAAACATCTCTGGTATTAAATGATATTACATTCCTCAATAGAGAGATACATATTGAACATAAGTGCAAGAAAAGAAAAGAAAGAGTGGTGCCATTTTAAGTCATTGCTTCTTTTCCTAGTTTTCCCATAATAATAGTTCACTTATTTTATGGACTTTTCCCAATTTTCTATGTGTTTATGTCCTTTTTCTTTTATTCTGTGATGGGATAGATTTGACAAGATCATCAATAAAAAAATTCTTTCTACTGTGGATTATGTCTTTCAAACTCAAAGGGAGGTTTTTCTTTACTTAACACCCTGTATCTTACTGCATGTATGCTGTCTTTCCATGCTAGAAATAGTATTATAACTTGTGCAAGCATTCATTGAGGAACTTTTGTTTTTAATTTCTTGGAACCGTTAAGTTTAGTGAATGATAACATCTTGGAAACCTAAGCTTTTATTTACGTGATAAATGTGAAACCAAATTCAGTACTTTTGATTCTTGTCATTTTTATACAGCATATATATCATGGCCTTTTTTTGTGTTCTGTTCCATCTAGTTACTGCCTAATTATGATTAGTACTTTTAATTTAGTCTTGTCATCAGGGACATCTTATATAAAGCTATAAACTATATATGAAATTAATTTCATTCTTTATGCTTGTGTGTTTCTCTTACCAAGTATATATAAGCTTTTAACATGCTTTAACATGATTTTGTTTTATTTGTAGAAGATACAAATTTTGTGTCAATATCATTAATTACCATTTCCAATAATCCAGATGTTTAGTTCTTTGTTTTGTTAAACAGGCAATGTCATGAATAGAAACCTATCTCGACCTTTGATATCTGCATATAAAACTTTGATGATTGAATAATTTCAGATTAATAGTTTCAGATTCAGTTTTCTATCCTTTTTTATTGTGCTCATAATTATATTTTTGTTGTAGGGATTACATCAAGAGAGTGAAATTCCATCACCAAAAGAGTTAGGAAGTAGGTCTTCTGGAGCGAGCAACAAAGAAGCATGATCTTGCATGATAAAGATTTTATGTATTAAGGATATATATATTTTGAAGACGGATCGTTGAAAAATGTTATTTTGATACTTTATTTTTGGATTATGACTTTTGATTTTCGGAGGCCATGTATGAATTAAAAATATTGTTATAATATTTGATTTAAGAGTATGGCTTTTGATTATTAATAAATTTTAAAGTTTGAGTTCCAAAAATGTTACTTCAAATAGGTAGTTTCAAACTCATTTTTAAAAAGTATAAAATTTCCATCAAACTGATGTAAAAACAACGGTTAAAAATCGCCCTTTTAAACGAAAACGGTGCCATTATATCCTGGTAAAAACATATAGCAGTTAGAAATCATCATTTTAAATGAAAAGGATGCCATTAAACCCACGTAAAAACGGCGATTAGAAACCTCCATTTTAAACTAGAAAGATGCCATTAAACCCTAGTAAAAACGACAGTTACAAACCACCATTTTAAACAACAACAAAACTGTTATTTTATTTGATTAAAATGGCGGTTAAAATTGCCATTTTAACCGTAAAATAATGCCGTATTATCCACTGGTTATTATGGCAGTTTTCAAAAAACTGCCGTAATAACCAAAGTGGCACCCAGAATACCAGCGTTTCTTGGAGTTGCCATTTTTGGTAATAATGGCAGTTGTAACCGCCGTATTTTTCATAAAAACCGCCATTTTAACCCTTTTTTTGTAGTAGAAGGAACAACCTCCCAAGCTAAATGCCCAAAATTAGCGTTCCACACCAGCTAGGGAGCAAGGACTAGCATTGAACGTCCAGAATCCAAGTTGAACGCCAGGCATCAGACCAAACACTCACCAAGTGGGCTCCATAGTGGATTTTAGCACTCCTTAGGGTTTTTTTATTTTCTTTTTGTAATTTTTAATTAAAAATAATATCTTTTAGGTTTATTCTTAGAGGTTTTAATATAAATAAGAGACTTCTTTCCTCTTGAGGATCACACCTCCCGGGAGGGGAGGATGAGGCACATTACTTTACACCTTCTTCTTTAGTTTTCTTTGTAAATTATGAGGAACTAAACCTCCTAGGTTAAAGTTAGGAGCTTTGCTTGTCCTATGGATTAATATTTTTACTTCTCTATTTTAATATATGTTTGATTCTATTCTATGATGTATTGCCATTCTTCATCTAAATGAATCTGGGCCCCTTATTCTACATGAGTTCTCGCGAGTCCTAACTCGGATAGTATTGAGCTACAGCTTGAGAATACATCACCTAAACTAACAAGTTATCTGGGCTAATTGGGATATGTGACATAAAATCTCATTAGTTATGGGTAATAAGGTTTCTGTGGCGCTAAGGCTAGAATATTGAGCATCATTCTCCTATCCAAAAGATCTAACCTTATCTGTGGCACTTTAAGTAGGATCAAGTGAGAGTGAATTACGTGAGCTTCATCCGTGTTCATATTAAATGACCATTGACAACGGCATTTGATGTAGATTAGAGGAGATTAATTGCCACGACCAATGGCGTTAATCACTTACAGCTTTGCCATAGAATGAATTATTCATTGTTAAAGTAGTTAGTAAGAAGTATTATTCCGAAAAGATAAAGCATCTCCAAAGCCTTAACTGATTTCTCATTATTGTTTTTACATCAATTCCTTATTGCTTTCTTTACTATTTTGTTTTATGCGCCTACAACAACAACTGATGAGGGAAAAATGATTCCACACAAACTCACCGGCAAGTGTACCGGGTCGCATCAAGTAGTAATAACTCACAAGAGTGATGTCGATCCCACAGGGATTGATGGATCAAGCAACTTTAGTGAGGTGATTAGTTTAGTCAAGCAGACAGTAGTGAATTGAATGAAAATTGGAGCAACAGAAAGTAAATTACAGAAAATATAAAGTGCAGAATGTAAATTGCAGTGAAGCTTAAATGACAAGAAAAGTAAATTGCATCGAATGTAAAGGGAATTAGGTGCTAGAAATTAAATGAAGCAGTAGATCAAAGCTCAGAACAATTGCAAAAGAATTAAATTACATGAAAAGTAAATTCATATCACAGCAAACTCAAATGTAAAGCTTCAGAAAGTAAAATTGCAGAAGAGAATTGCAGAAATTGAAATTTCATAAGCCAAATTGAATACTGAAATGTAACAGTGTAGAAAAATAAAAGAGTATCAACTTTGTTAAGCTAGCTGGAGTCTCTAATCCTCCAGCCTGAGCCTCTATCTACTCCTACTCTTACTGTCTGTCTTTTTTGAAATGAAACTGATGCCTTTATATAGGCTTTACAAAATGAAACAAATTACAAATCAAATGAAATTTCTATTCTAACTATCTCTTGTGCCTTTGAGTGATGATACTGGGATCTGCTTGCTTTGAATTTTAAATTGGGCATGGAATCAGACAAATTGAGCAGAGTTGCAGCTTCCAGGAGAGCGTAGCATTCATTTAGAGAACGGAGCGTTCGGGCACGCGTGCGCGTGCTTTTGCATTTTTCGCCCACCGACGCGTACGCGTCATTATCAATCTTCAGCTCCCAAAGCTCGCACGCTCCTTTCACGCGTACGCATTGTTGATAGCATTTTCTTATCGAACGCTACGTTAGCTTAGTGAATGCTACTCCACGCGTGCGCGTCAAGCACGCGTGCGCATCGTTTGTAAAACTTTGCCTCCAAATTATAACTTGCCCGAAAACGCTGGCTTAGTGAACGTAGCGTTCTTTGTGCAAATGAACACTGATTGTCAAACAGAGCACGCTTCCTTGATTTAGTCATGGGCCACACTTTTAAAAGCATGGCCTAAGGCTCCAAAGTGTGCCTAAACTCCAAAATATGCCCCAGAATTTCTCTTTTCTACTTTTTAGTTTATTTTGTGCTTTTTTGCTTCTTTTTCTTCTTATTTTCTACAAAGTTTATAAAATCAAAAGATCAAAGAAATATACAATTTAAGTATAAAAGCATTCAATATTTAAGCACTAATCATCAATTTCTTGTATGAAAAAGCATAGAAAAACATGACATGATGACATGTCATCAACAACCACTATCTTTCTTTTCACCTGACTAAGATCTGTAGGATAACCATTGCTTGCTCAATCCAACAATCCTCATGGGATCGACTCTCACTCACCTGAGGTATTAATTGGACGACCTCGTGCACTTGCCGGTGATGTTGTGCGAGTTCAATTTCGCGCACCACATCTTCAAACCACCACTTATGTTGAACAATCCCACCAAGTTGGAGGAATACTAAGTTGTAGATAATGAAGCTTCACGTTTAAACCCTCTGAAGTTAAATAGCAACCTTCAGAATTGAAAGAATTGAGTACCCTATTGATAAACCACTATTTTATGGTTTATCTTGTGCTAATTTGAGTAGTTTTTATCAATTCTTTGCTCACTTATTCATATAATTTGCATGGTTTTATGAATCCTTCCATATTCTGTGATATAGCTGAAAAAATGTTTTCTAGGCCTTTAAACTGTTAATTTTTATCCTTTATTACCATTCGATACTGTTGATGAGCGGATAATTTATACCCTTTTTGGCATTATTTTTACATAGTTTTTAGCATGTTTTAGTTACTTTTTATTATATTTTCATTAATTTTTATGCAAAAATTACATTTCTGGACTTTACTATGAGTTTGTGTATTATTTTTATAATTTTTCAGGTATTTTCTGACTGAAATTGAGGGACCTGAGCAAAAGTCTGATTCAGAGGCTGAGAAAGGACTGCAGATGCTGTTGGATTCTGACCCTCCTGCACACGAAATGAATTTGCTAGAGCTACAGAAGCCCAATTGGCGCATTCTCAATTGCATTGGAAAGTACACATCTTGGGCTTTCCATCAATATATAATAGTCCAAACTTTGCTCGATATTTGATGGCCCATACTGTCATCTAAACGCCAGCTAGAGACCCTTTTCTGGCGTAAAACGCCAGAACTGGAACCAGAATTGGAGTTAAACGCCCAAACTGGCATCCAAGCTGGCGTTTAACTCTAGAAAAGGCCTATGCACGTGTAAAGCTCAATGCTCAGCCCAAGCACACACCAAGTGCACCCCGGAAGTGGATTTCTGCACTATCTACACTAAGTTACTTATTTTCTGTAATAATTAGTAACTAGTTTAGTATAAATAGCACGTTTTACTATTGTATTCGTATCTATCTTTTGATCGGGATCAATCTGATCTTTAGACTTTTATGTTACATTTGGAGAGGCTGGCCATTCGGCCATGCCTAGACCTTTTTCTCTTATGTATTTTCTACGGTGGAGTTTCTACACCTCATAGATTAAGGTGCGGAGCTCTGCTGTTCTTCATGAATTAATGCAAGTACTATTGTTTCTCTTTCAATTCATGCTTACTTCTTCTCCAAGATATACTCTCGTACTTAATTCAGTTAAGTCAGAATGAAGGGGTGACCCATGACAATCACCTACTATCTTCGTTACTCGCTTAGCCAAGATCCGCGTGACTGACAACCACAAGCGGTCTACATGATGTTCAACGTAGTCATTGGACGACAGCCGGAGTATAATCTCTTGGGTTTCTAATCCACGGACCGAGTTCGTGAGGTTAGAACCTTTGTGGTATAGGCTAGAACCAATTGGCAGCGTTCCTGAGATCCGGAAAGTGTAAACCTTATCTGTGGTATTCCGAGTAGGATCTGGGAAGGGATGACTATGACGAGCTTTAAACTCGCGAATGTTGGGCGCAGTGATAGTGTGCAAGGATAGAGAGATCCTATTGTAACGACCCAACTTCCAATACGTCATGATCGTACCAAAAGTAAGGCGTTACTAACCTGTTTTCCTTATTAACTATTTAATATTAAGCCTTTAGTTCGATATCGTGTTTCAGTTTTAGTAGAAAATGCCAGAAAATTTTGTTTTTATTTATCAAATTATATATCAAGCATCACCAAATAATAATAATCATATAATTATTAGTAAATATTATACAAACAAATTCAAGTGTAACTCAGATACAATTCCTATCCCTCTTTATAAAATAAAATCTTAAGCAACAAATGCGAGCGAATTCTATGAAAGCAACTCAATTCAAAAACTTAACTCATAAATAAGGTCTAACAATCGCCCGCAGCTTCAAACTGAGTCTTCGAACCTGTATCACTGAAAGGGTGGAAGATTTTGGGGTGAGAACAAACCACACGTTCTCGGTAGGGAATGGAAATGCCGTAAAAGTAATGATTAACATGCAAATAATTAACCTACTTAGGGAAACTATATTTTTATCAAACTCTCATGAAAATACTATTCTTGGTTTTACTTTAACTAATTATTTACCCCTTCCAAAGAAAATCTCTAAGCCCAAAACAAATTCCAAAATATAAAAATGGTCACATTAAGCATTTCTCAACCACACAATTAATTTTCAATCACAACGTCAATTCTTACTCACCATCATACATTCACCAACTAATAGCACTAACAAAGATTCAATTCAACACACAAACAAGTCACAGCAAGGCAAACAGCACAATCACAGGGAAGTACAACGAGCAAACCCAATTAAATACAAATGCACACACAAGGATGATGCATGTCTAGTCCTAGTGCAGGTAATGAGCTCATTTATCGGTTACATACCCGCTCCCGATGTTACCCAGAGTCCTTTGACCAGGTAAGGCTTCCCCATTGGCAACACCCATCGCAAGAGTCCTTTGACTTGCGGGGCAAACCACTGCAAGAGTCTTTTGACTTGAAAGGCGGAGCTAGTCTGCCCAACACACTCACTGTAAGAGTCCTTTGACTTATAGGAGCATATGCTAGTTATGTATTTTCTCGATACCTCTGTAAGAGTCCTCTGACTTACAGAATAGCATTATAGCTAAGTATCCCAGGGAAGCGCTCTTAGTGGTCGTACCACCATCTATCTGGCTGCCTTCACGCAGCAGATCATTACATAATCATTCTCATTATCATCATTCATTATCATTCTCATTATTCATCATTACTTTCACTTTCTTATGCAGTACCACTTTCTTTCTCTATTCAATCATACTATACAAACTTTACATCTTTCACTTTTGTAATATCTTGACTCAAGCCATTTCTCTTTACCATTCGTTCATAAAAATCTCAATCATCAATTCAGTTCATAATCTTTGCTATGGCAATCTTGAGTCAAGCCAACTTTAAAACTATCTTTCATTCTAGTTCTCTATCAAAGACTAAAGAAAATCATTTATTTTTAAATTCATTAAACACTTTTCAAAACATAATCTTTCATTAGAGGTAATCAAATAAAACTCTTTCTCAAGTTTACTAACTTCACAAAGATTCAAAAGTAATCTCTCTTTACTATTCAAAATCAAATATTATTATTTCACCAAACTTCTAAAAAGATAATCCTTTATTTCAAACCCAAAACATAACTCCTTTCATATTAAATCAAACTCGAAACATAATTATTTCTATTCTTAATAAATCAACTCAAAATGGAGTCCTTTTCGTATAAATCCAGCTTAAACATAATATTTTTTCTCAATGAATAAAACTGAAAAACATAATTCATTTCTTTTCTTAGCAAATCAAAATCAAATAATATAAACTCCCAAATCCAAATCTTTTAAAATAACATTTCAGACAAGGCCTCAGTTTTTATAAAATTTCGGCAGCACCTCCCCTAAAACTCAGATTTAACCACCCTTACGGGTTCTCAACAATTTCTCTACCTTTTCTCAACAAGTATCAAATTAAAGGTTCTCAATCAATCAGAAAATCCACAACTCGCAATTCCCACATAATCCATCAATCCAACTTCAAACTCATCAATTCATAAATTATGTTAACCAAAAGACTAATAGTTCCTCATTCCCAAATATTCAAACACATTATCACCCAACTTAACCAGAATTTTAGCAACATTGACACCAAAACACACAAAAATATGTATTATTCACAAAATCTTGGTTCTCCTATAATCAACTATTATGTTCACCCAAGAATTCAGCTTCATATAGTTTCCAATCATTTCAAATTATCTTTATACTTTTTTTTTTAAAATAACTGCATTAGTTACAATTCAGATTTTAAGGAATTAATTTAACAATTGATTTACGTTCTCTTTATAATTCACGAGTTCAAACCTAGCTTATCAAAAATCAATTCAACATCCAATGTATTGCCTACAAGCAAAATCAGAATCTCCAGCAAACGTTCACCAAGCGATCCTCAATTAACATTTTGCTATAATCAAAGCACAAACATAACATACTCATAGCTAGCCCAACTAATCAGGATTAAGTAAAATAATCAAACCACTGATCATTATCATAACAACCACAAAAGTAGTCACAATTCACAGCCACAACCAGAATCAATAAATCATGACACAGAAAATTAGTCCAGCCTTTACATAATTAGTTATATACCCTTAAAGTTACTATATTATTTCAGAAAATCAGGTTCTCAAGACAGTTTATTCCTTTAAGTTCTAATCCTTCAATAACCACCAAAACGAATTTCAGCCAGTCACAAGTCAATTTCACAGCCATTCCAATACATTAGATAACTAAAATCAACAGCAAGCACTTATTCTCAATAATCATAATATAGCCACAACTCAACCAATTTAGAATAATCACATAAAATTAGAATTTTCAATAATTACATCAAAATCAAAAAACCAATACTAATCACAGCCTCAACCAGAATTTATCTTATCAATTAATCAATCACTCACAACAAGAACACCCAATGATATTCACAGCCACACTCTAAAATCAATAAATTAATTGAAATACTAGAAAATCATCTCAATACTAAACTTAATCCAAATTTCACAACCTCAAATCAATCAAGCTTATTCCTATCAATTAGTCATAATTATGAATTATTTGCAATTACTCACTAAACCTCATTGGCATTCATAAGTTAAAACTGTTAGTTTTGAAATAAATCCCCTACCTCGATTAGCCAAAATTCGATATTCAAACGCAACAAAACCTTCTTTTATTTTTAATTCGCAGTGGCAACAACTTTGAACCGAACTAACAGCAGCGGCATTTTTGATCACTTCTCAGCAGCAGCAGTGGCATGAACTAATCAATTCAGAACCAGAATAGTACTATTGATAAGCACCAACGACTTCAGTGGCAGCTGCGGCGGTGTAGAGTAACTTAAAGTGACAACTTTATTTAATACAAATAGTCTCAATGACAGGCTTCACAATAGAGACAAATTGGGTGACAAGGAAGAATCAAAAACAGGGTGAAGCTTACCAAAATAGTAGTGGTTCTAATGGTGGTTTCCTGGGCAGCTCGAATGTTGGTTCCTGGTGGCAGAAGGCGCCGGCAACTTGCAGAATTCAGAGGCAGAGGCAAAACAGGAGATAAAGATGAATAGTGACATGGATAAATTGCTTCAGAATCAGAACAGTATCATCAGCAAGCTCCAACAACCTTCCCGGTGACAGCTACGGCGGCGCGGTGGTTCGGCGACAGTGCTATAGCCCTTGTCGAGCTTTGGCATCATCAGCGGTGATGCCTCTCAGTACCATCGCGTTCTGTTCGGCGACGGCCAAGCCTCCTTCCCAGCGACGGCGTTCGGGCTCCCTTCCTTAGCGGCGGCTCTGATGGCAATAGCAAGGCAGAGCAACGGTGATAAACCCTAGTGGCAACAGCGATGGTCAGCGGCGCTCCTTGGACGACTATGCGTGCATGGGTCCAACGGCGGTGGGGTCAGCCGAGACGACGGTGACCGTAGCGGCTCAACGACCCCTCGGGAGCTCCACCACCTTTCTCGCGTGATGACGGCAACCGCTCAGGGGAGGCGACGGCGCAGGCGAGACGCGGCGGTGGCGGCGAGCTGGACAGCACAGAGTGCGGCAGTTCGGTGGTCACGTCACGACGACAGCGGAGCAGCATCTCTTCCCTCTCTCTGTTTCTTTCTCAATTGTGTGTGTGATGTTTACGTTTAGGAAAGGAAAGGGGGTGGGGTGCGGTTGAGTGTGGTGAGGGAGTGAGGGTTAGGGTTTCTCAATTTAGGAATTTAGGGTTTCTGAGTTTGATTTGGGAATTAGGGTTAGCTTTATAAAATAAAATCTTAAGCAACAAAGGCGAGGGAATTCTATGAAAGCAACTCAATTCAAAAACTTAACTCATAAATAAGGTCTAACAATCGCCCGCAGCTTCAAACTGAGTCTTCGAACCTATATCACTGAAAGGGTGGAAGATTTTGGGGTGAGAACAAACCACACGTTCTCAGTAGGGAATGGAAATGCCGTAAAAGTAATAATTAACATGCAAATAATTAACATACTCAGGGAAACTATATTTTTATCAAACCCTCATGAAAATACTATTCTTGGTTTTACTTTAACTAATTATTTACCTCTTCCAAAGAAAATCTCTAAGCCCAAAACAAATTCCAAAATATAAAACTGGTCACATTAAGCATTTCTCAACCACACAATTAATTTTCAATCACAACGTCAATTCTTACTCACCATCATACATTCACCAACTAATAGCACTAACAAAAATTCAATTCAACACACAAACAAGTCACAGTAAGGCAAATAGCACAATCACAGGGAAGTACAACGAGCAAACCCAATCAAATACAAATGCACACACAAGGATGATGCATGTCTAGTCCTAGTGCAGGTAATGAGCTCATTTCTCGGTTATATATCCGCTCCCGACGTTACCCGGAGTCCTTTGACCAGGTAAGGCTTTCTTGTTGGCAACACCCATCGCAAGAGTCCTTTGACTTGCACGGCGGCACTAACAACCCACTGCAAGAGTCCTTTGACTTGCAGGGCGGAGCTAGTCTGCCCAACACACTCACTGTAAGAGTCCTTTGACTTACAGGAGCACACTCACATACACTAATTGTAAGAGTCCTTTGACTTATAGGAGCATATGCTAGTTATGTATTTTCTCGATACCTCTATAAGAGTCCTCTGACTTACAGAATAGCATTATAGCTAAGTATCCCAGGGAAGCGCTCTTAGTGGTCGTACCACCATCTATCTGGCTGCCTTCACGCAGCAGATCATTACATAATCATTCTCATTATCATCATTCATTATCATTCTCATTATTCATCATTACTTTCACATTCTTATGCAGTACCACTTTCTTTCTCTATTCAATCATACTATACAAACTTTACATCTTTCACTTTTGTAATATCTTGGCTCAAGCCATTTCTCTTTACCATTCGTTCATAAAAATCTCAATCATCAATTCAGTTCATAATCTCTGCTATGGCAATCTTGAGTCAAGCCAACTTTAAAACTATCTTTCATTCTAGTTCTCTATCAAGGACTAAAGAAAATCATTTATTTTTAAATTCATTAAACACTTTTCAAAACATAATCTTTCATTAGAAGTAATCAAATAAAACTCTTTCTCAAGTTTATTAACTTCACAAAGATTCAAAAATAATCTCTCTTTACTATTCAAAATCAAATATTATTATTTCACCAAACTTCTAAAAAGATAATCCTTTATTTCAAACCCAAAACATAACTCCTTTCATATTAAATCAAACTCGAAACATAATTATTTCTATTCTTAATAAATCAACTCAAAATGGAGTCCTTTTCGTATAAATCCAGCTTAAACATAATATTTTTTTCTCAATGAATAAAACTGAAAAACATAATTCATTTCTTTTCTTAGCAAATCAAAATCAAATAATATAAACTCCCAAATCCAAATCTTTTAAAATAACATTTCAGACAAGGCCTCAGTTTTTATAAAATTTCGGCAGCACCTCCCCTAAAACTCAGATTTAACCACCCTTACGGGTTCCCTCTTTCTCAACAATTTCTCTACCTTTTCTCAACAAGTATCAAATTAAAGGTTCTCAATCAATCAGAAAATCCACAACTCGCAATTCCCACATAATCCATCAATCCAACTTCAAACTCATCAATTCATAAATTATGTTAACCAAAAGACTAATAGTTCCTCATTCCCAAATATTCAAACACATTATCACCCAACTTAACCAGAATTTTAGCAACATTGACACCAAAACACACAAAAATATGTATTATTCACAAAATCTTGGTTCTCCTATAATCAACTATTATGTTCACCCAAGAATTCAGCTTCATATAGTTTTCAATCATTACAAATTATCTTTATACTTTTTTTTAAAATAACTGCATTAGTTACAATTCAGATTTTAAGGAATTAATTTAACAATTGATTTACGTTCTCTTTATAATTCACGAGTTCAAACCTAGCTTATCAAAAATCAAATCAACATCCAATGTATTGCCTACAAGCAAAATCAGAATCTCCAGCAAACGTTCACCAAGCGATCCTCAATTCACATTTTGCTATAATCAAAGCACAAACATAACGTAATCATAGCTAGCCCAACTAATCAGGATTAAGTAAAATAATCAAACCACTGATCATTATCATAACAACCACAAAAGTAGTCACAGTTCACAGCGACAACCAGAATCAATAAATCATGACACAAAAAATTAGTCCAGCCTTTACATAATTAGTTATATACCCTTAAAGTTACTATATTATTTCAGAAAATCAGGTTCTCAAGACAGTTTAATCCTTTAAGTTCTAATCCTTCAATAACCACCAAAACGAATTTCAGCCAGTCACAAGTCAATTTCACAGCCATTCCAATACATTAGATAACTAAAATCAACAGCAAACACTTATTCTCAATAATCATAATATAGCCACAACTCAACCAATTTAGAATAATCACATAAAATTAGAATTTTCAATAATTACATCAAAATCAGAAAACCAATACCAATCGCAGCCTCAACCAGAATTAATCTTATCAATTAATCAATCACTCACAACAAGAACACCCAATGATATTCACAGCCACACTCTAAAATCAATAAATTAATTGAAATACTAGAAAATCATCTCAATACTAAACTTAATCCAAATTTTACAACCTCAAATCAATCAAGCTTATTCCTATCAATTAGTCATAATTATGAATTATTTGCAATTACTCACTAAACCTCATTGGCATTCATAAGTTAAAACTGTTAATTTTGAAATAAATCCCCTACCTCGATTAGAGGAAATTCGATATTCAAACGCAACAAAGCCTTCTTTTATTTTTAATTCGCAGTGGCAAGAACTTTGAACCGAACTAACATTAGCGGCTTTTTTGATCACTTCTCAGCAGCAGCAGTGGCATGAACTAATTGATTCAGAACCAGAATAGTACTATTGATAAGCACCAACGACCTCGGTGGCAGCTGCGGCGGTGTAGAGTAACTTAAAGTGACAACTTTATTTAATACAAACAGTCTCAACGGCAGGCTTCACAATAGAGACAAATTGGGCGACAACGAAGAATCAAAAACATGGTGAAGCTTACCAAAATAGCAGTGGTTCTAATGGTGGTTTCCTGGGCAGCTCGAATGTTGGTTCACGGTGGCAGAAGGCTCTGGCAACTTGCAGAATTCAGAGGCAGAGGCAAAATAGGAGATAAAGATGAATAGTGACATGGATAAATTGCTTCAGAATCAGAACAGTATCATCAGCAAGCTCCAACAACCTTCTCGACGACAGCTACGGTGGCACGGTGGTTCGGCGATGGCGCTACAGCCCTTATCGAGCTTTGGCGTCATCAACGGTGATGCCTCTCAGTACCATCGTGTTCTGTTCGGCGACGGCCAAGCCTCCTTCCCAGCGACGGCGTTCGGGCTCCCTTCCTCGGCGGCGGCTCTGATGGCAATAGCAAGGCAGAGCAACGGCGATAAACCCTGGTGGCAGCAGCGATGGTCAGCGGTGCTCCTTGGACGACTACGCGTGCATGGGTCCAACGGCGGTGGGGACAGCCGAGACGACGGCGACCGTAGCGGCTCAACGACCCCTCGAGAGCTCCACCTCCTTTCTCGCGCGATGACGGCAACCGCTCAGGGGAGGCGACGGCGCAGGCGAGACGCGGCGGTGGCGGCGAGCTGGACAGCGCAGAGTGCGTCAGTTTGGTGGTCATGTCACGATGGCAGTGGAGCAGCATCTCTTCCCTCTCTCTGTTTCTTTCTCAATTGTGTGTGTGATGTTTACGTTTAGGAAAGGAAAGGGGGGTGGGGGTGCGGCTAAGTGTGGTGAGGGAGTGAGGGTTAGGGTTTCTCAATTTAGGAATTTAGGGTTTCTGAGTTTGATTTGGGAATTAGGGTTAGAAATTAGGATTTTATAAAAGAATAATGGATAGCTATGAATAGATATTTTGATAAAATTGAAGGGTAGAGTAATTTTAAAATCAAATATACAACAAATAAAATAAATCACAAATAACTATTTTATTTGATTTTTAAAAACTAGGGTTGTTACACCTATTCCGACACAAGTGAGAACCGACAGATGATTAGTCGTGCGGTAGCTGTACCTGGTATTTTTCATCCAATTCGAGAAATCTGACAGTTGATTAGCCGTGCAGAAACCGTACTTGGACCATTTTCACTGAGAGGATCATACAGCTTCCCATGGAAGGGAGCACGCATGATTGGATGAAGACTATAGGAAAGCAGAGGTTTAGAAGCAACAAAGTATCTCCAAACGCTTATCTGAAATTCCCACCAATGAATTACATAAGTATCTTTATTTTAATTTATGTTTTATTTATCTTTTAATTATCAAAATCTCATAACCATTTGAATCCGTCGGACTAAAATTTACAGGATGACCATAGCTTGCTTCAAGCCGACAATCTTCGTGGGATCGACCCTTACTTGCGTAAGGTTTTATTACTTGGACGACCCAGTGCACTTGCTTGTTAGTTGTACTAAAGTTGTGAAAAGTGTGATCACAATTCTATGCACCAGCCGTGATCTATGTGTTGAGTGTTTTCAGGCTTTATAGGGCAGGAATGGCTTAGAGGATGGAAAGCAAACATGCAAAAGTGGAAGGAACGTGAAAACTGAAGTTTTGAGAAGCTGGCAGCGACGCGTACGCATGACTGATGCGTACGCATGACAAGGAAATTCACCAAAAGATGTGCACGCGTGACCTACGCATATACGTGACATGCGCCACGTGCAGAAAGTTGCAGAAAGTGCTGGGGGCGATTTTTGGGCTCTGTTTTGGCCCAATTTCAAGCCCAAAAACACATAATAGAGGCTGCAGAATGGGGAAATCATTCATTCATTCATCAATTATTCACAATTTAGGTTTTAGGATTTCTCTTAGTTTTAGGTTTATTTCTTCTCAATTCCAGGTTCAATGTTCCTTTAATTTAGTTTCTCTTCTACTTTTATTTGTTCCAGCATTCTAGATTATTTATTTTTTCTTGTTGATTCTCTTTTTTTCCAATTGGTTTATGAACTCCATGTTAGATTTGATTTCTTTATTTAATGCAATTTAAGGTATTTCATATTTATGATTTTAATTTAGCTTTTTACATTCTTAGCATTGGTTGAGTAATTGGAGACGCTTGAGTTATCAAACTCCTTTGTTGACTGATAATTGAAATTTGCTGGTTGATTTGGATCGCTCTAAGGCTAGTCTTTCCTTAGGAGTTGACTAGGACTTGAGGAATCAAATTGATTAGTCCACTTGACATTCTTTTATTTAGTAAGGGTTAACTAAGTGGGAGCAATGAACAATTCTCATCACAATTGATAAGGATAACTAGGATATGATGTCCAGCTCTCATACCTTGCCAAGAGCCTTTCTTAGTTATTAATTTAATTTCTTGCCATTTTATTTCCTTGTTCAACATTTAAAAACCCCAAAAATATACTTTTCCATAACCAATCATAAGCATACTTCCCTGCAATTCCTTGAGAGACGACCCGAGGTTTAAATACTTCGATTATCAATTTTATTAGGGTTTGTTACTTGTGACAACCAAATTTTTGTATGAAAGGATTTTAGTTGGTTTAGAAACTATACTTGCAACGGGAATTTATTGTGAATTCTTTACTAGAAAAAATCCGTTCGTCACCCGTAAACATTCAAAGGCTTCAATTTAGGACTATACACCCTGAAATCAACATGTAACTACTCGACGTATAAATTCGAATAAGCATTGACTACTTTAGGTTTTCCATCATCTGTCCGCAGAAGGACACTTTGATGCACAGTGGATGGTACAACCCCAACACCATGGATCCAATCATGCCCCAACAAAGCATTATAACTAGCCTTCGAAGACACTATCACTAAGACAGTGTTTCAATTAGAAGATCCAACTCTCACTCCAAGAGTAACCAATCCTTTCGTAGGGGCCAAAACACCACTATAATCTGTAACAGAAATATTGGTATGAATTAAGTCATCAGGGTGTTTCCTTACCTTTATCAGCATTTTCTTTGGTAGAAGGCTAATAACTGCTCCTCCATCAATCAAGACTTTATTTATCTTGATCCCACTCATAACTGCTGTGATACACAATAAGCACAAATGGGATTTTTACTTTTCGGAAGGCCTTGGAAAGTAACCAGGTTCATCTTTATATCGAATGAACGTAAAGGCTTTCGCATCATCAACATCATATTCCTCTACTAGATTACCTTTATATTCTCCCAAATACTCAGTTGGGATAATCGAAATGGTACTGACTATCTCGTCTTCTCCTTCTTCGAAATACTCCTCATCCAAATCAACAACATTGTCTTTATCACCTTCAGAAGCAACAACCACAACTTTACCCTTATCTAACTTTGCTAGAGAAGGAATACACTTTGGATGAGTTTCTCCATAAACTGGAAACACTACCCGAGAGTGCACAGAAGGGGTTGCCCCCTTGGCTTTGTTGTCCCAAGACACTTTGGACAATGGATGTCCTCTTCTTCCTCTGCCCCTATAGTATCGCCTGGCTCGGCCATGGAAATAAGGGTATCGACCTCGAGGAGGACCTCTATGTCCCTACTGTGGATTACGCTTATGTAAGCATCCCTGTTCTAAAATTTTTGATAGTTTTGAATCCATTGTACACCCATGGCTTGAGAAGGGTTTATGGGTGCAACAACATTCCTCTGAGGACCACTAGAGCTTTGTCCCTCTGTTCGTGGAACAGGTTGTTTCTGACGGGCATGCTCTTCTCTGTGAGACAATTCCTTCTTCATCCTTTCCTTTTTGAAAATTGCTGCAGCCTTAGCATAAAAAACTGCACTGCATCAAGGACACAGAGACACGTCCCGATCCTTTAATTTTTGCTGCACCAAGAAATCCAACAGCCCATTTCCTGCCCCAGGGTAAACAGATCGGACATCTGACTCTAAGTTTCCAAGGGCCATATCAAAGTCATAAGATATCCCCACCATATTCACGCCAAAATATGGCTCAGCAAAACCGGCCTCACTAACAAAGGGATCAGAATCAACCTTCATCTCATTTTTTCCATCATCGAATTTTAATCTCCCTTCCATGATAGCCTCTTGTATCAAGTCCCTAAAATGGACACAGTTATTCGTCGAATGACTAGTTGCTTGATGAAACTTACAATAAGGTTTCCCTTTTAAATCTTTTACCGAAAGCAAAATTTTGCCTTCAGTTAAAATTAACTGTTTATCTTTAAGCAACACATAAAAAATCTGATCAGATTTCGAAATATCAAAATTATATCTCTTTCCACTTTTCTGTTTTGAATCATTTGACTTCTCACTATTGGGGATTTTCTTAAGTAAAGATCAAATGTAAGGTGTGCCTTTCCTAAGTTCGGCCAAATCAACTTCTGCCTCTAAATCGAACTCCTCATCGGAGGACTTCATTGCCACATAAGAGACTTTCTCTTTTCGAGGAAAGGGTTTACTCTTCAACCTCCTTTCATCATTCTTATATTTCTCTTTTTCCTTCCTCAGAATCTCAACCTGCCAAACTCTCTCAGCTAAATGAGCAAAGTCAGGTATATAAACTTTAAGCAAGTTTCAACGCATATAAAATCCTAATCCCATAACCGCTATTTTTACCATTTCACCTCTAGGGAGAGACACAGAGCATCTACTCCTATCATTTTCGAAACAAATCATATAATCATCAATGGTTTTACCGTCTTCACATTTCAAAGCCACTAGATCAGTAACTGCCACATTTATTTCTCCTCGGTAGAATTGGGCATGAAAAGCAGTTTCTAACTGAGCCCATGTTGTTATCAAATTTGGTCTAAGATTCAAAAACCAAGTAAATGCATTCTTCGTTAATGAAGAAGGAAAAAACTTCATTTTCAAATTTTCAACATTGGTTAGAGTTCCAATCTCAACCAAATATCGAGCAACATATTCAGTAGTCGATTCCCCAACTTCTCCTGCAAACTTTGTAATTATTTTGGGATTTTTTACTCCTCTTGGCACTTCAGCCATTTGAACATTATGAGGAAAAGCTGACACAAAGTGAGGTCGATTCATGAATCCTATATTGAATTTAACCATATGAAGAACATCTTCCACAATCCTTGTAACCTGATAATGTTCACCGACTTGATTAGCATGTAATCGAGCCAGAACATCATCGGCATTTTTACCACGAGGAATTAACTGAGGGTTTTCTCTGCCTCTAAAAACATCATTTTCATTTTGAAATAAATTTTTAAATCCCTCATTATTTTCTCTTACATCCTGTCTTTCTCCTTCATCATAATCAACTATTCAAGCAATTCGCTAGACTTGCCTTGCAAGACGATCGAACTTTATTTCGTGATCAGCCATCATAGGATTCAGAATTGTAGTCATTTGTTGAGTCAATAAATTGACCAAATTATGATGACTTTCTTCTACATATTGTCGAAATGCTGCTATTGAATTAGAAACATTCGATGTAGAACCCACATTAATATCTCGAGAATACTCGGAATGTGGTTGTGGAATTTGAACATTATTTATTCCACTTGCACCTCCAAATTGGATCAAAGGGCCAAAATCACTTACTGGTCGTGTATAACCTGGAGGAAGGCTATAAGGAGGCCAACCAGCAGTTACTTGGGACTGAATTGGTATTGAATTACCACGTGGGCAAATATTACGCCCATTATTTCCAGCCTGTACACTGGTAGCCGCTACACTTTCAGTTACAATAACACCTTCCGAACGTGATGTAACGTCCAAAGATTGTACAACTACTGGTGCATTATCATTTGTGGATGAACCACCATTCACATTTGAAACTTCATCAACCATGCAAATAATTCTTTCACTCCTTAATTGCATACAATAAGTAACACCAAAATCATTTGACACACTTAAATTTAAAATTGTCCCACTGGGCGTGCCAATTTATTGTTAATTTTTAGCAAATCGATGGTGGTTTGATATCTAATGGTCTAGGAGCGAAACCTACTCCTCTTTGCGAGTACCAGTTTTCTAAAAGTGCATCAAAGACCCTTTAATTAGGCAAGATTTAAAAAAAAAAAAACAGAATTCATCCAATGAAAAAACAAAAAAATAGAATGGAGATACAACCTTTGTTATTAGTGTTTTTTTTCTTTGTTCATTGATTGTGTTCTATTTTTTTATTGCCTAATTTGATTTTACATTGAGAGAGATAAAAAGTAAAGAGAGATAATTTACGTAAAAGCCAAACTTCTTTTTCTTTATTTCTTGATTCGAAGATGTGTACTAAGTGAGAGTACATATGGATTCTTTTTTTTTTTAAGTTGGGTTAGTACTTAAGGATGTATTAAGTTAAATGTAGTTTAGGTGAGTGAAGAGTGGTGAGATTTTTTGTATTAGTAATTATACTAAAGATTGATTATAATAAAAATTTTACTGTGCATAGTTTGTGGTAAAAATTGGACATAAATCACATTATACTTAATAGCTAAACTAAGATATATTAGGATGCCTTTTTTCTTATTCCTATCTCTTTCTATTACTACGAGATGAGACAAAATTTAAAATAATTTCATGATTTATGAGTTCTACATTTTTTTTATTCTACACACATGCATAATGCATTACCCTGCTTTGGCTCTTTTTCTGCAAAAACACACATATACACAAGTGATGTTCACCGTAATTTTTTCTAATATCCAAATTTCATTTGTCAATTTGAAATATAAAAGTGAATTAAATTTAAATAGATGTTTTATTAGTATAACTATAAGGCAAATTCTCTGGTATGGATGCCCAAAATCATGCATACGTCTGGATCATGTGTGTCAATCTGCAGATTCTGACACATGTATGAATTGAAAGGACTGCATTCTGAGCGTCCTGAATGCAAGATAGTGACAGGAGCAGGAAAGAGTAGTGCTTCTCAGAAGTGGTCGCCTTTTGGTTGGAGTGATTATGTTGCTAATGACAATTTATAGTTGTTAATCTTTTTTGGCAAGTAGGCCAAAGGATGAGCTGGATGATTTTTGTAGATGACAATGTGGGCCGTTAATGCTTGATTTTTAAAGTAGTAATGAAATTTTCAAAGTGCTGCATTATGTTTTGTGTTTAATTTGGTTGTTATTTTGGAGGTGTTCTTCTGTATGTCCAAAAAGAAGTCATAGCAATGACCCAAAAAAAAAAAGAGAAGTCATAATATTACTTCGTTGACAAATTCTATTTTTCTTATTCATGAAGTTACTGGAGGAATGTAAATATATCTTTGATTGCATTGTTATCCACAACTTACTAAAAAATACTAACCATAATATTAGTAATTATATCTTAATGATAGATTTGTTTGAATGTTTTAAAGAAGAATGTCAAGGAAAAAGAAGGAAAGGGGACAATGAGCCAAAAGCAATGAAAATCAAACTCTCCATTTTGCTGACATAAAACTTGCTATAATTTTCTTCAAAAAAATAAATTAAGAATTTTCATCAACTCCACAGGTATGGGAAGTCAATGTATTGAACACCCCAAACAATTTTATCTTTAAGATGATTCAAATAAACTATTGAAAAGATTAATGTTAAGGACTACTAGCAAGAGCTAATTACTAAAAAAGACTAATTATATTAAAATTATTATAAAAGATACATTTAAATAAAATTTAAGAAAAAAGACCAAAGAGTTTTTAAATAGACAATAATATCCTTGATCAATCTTTAACACTAAAAATGTTAGAAAAAATAAATAAGACCTCTAATCCAAAAATTTTAAAACTCTAAATTCCTAAATTCAATAATCCTAAATTTCATAATATTGCTTTATCAATATGGTAATATTTTGAGTATTACTCGTCTAACACCATTGAAAATATCGATACACATACATTTTTTGTAAGGAGACATATTTCAATTATTTTTATTGTAATTTAGACATTAGTAGTTGAAAATAGAAAATTGAAGGAATTTAATTGAGAAATAAAAAGAGAGATCACTAGTCTTCAAATTGAACTTATGCTATAATGGCCTAGTTTAAAATTTAAAAAAAAAGACCAAAGAGTTTTTAAATAGACAATAATATCCTTGATCAATCTTTAGCACTAAAAATGTTAGAAAAAATAAATAAGACATCTAATCCAAAAATTTTAAAACTCTAAATTCCTAAATTCAATAATCCTAAATTTCATAATATTGCTTTATCAATATGGTAATATTTTGAGTATTACTCGTCTAACACCATTGAAAATATCGATACACATACATTTTTTGTAAGGAGACATATTTCAATTATTTTTATTGTAATTTAGACATTAGTAGTTGAAAATAGAAAATTGAAGGAATTTAATTGAGAAATAAAAAGAGAGATCACTAGTCTTCAAATTGAACTTATGCTATAATGGCCTAGTTTGGAGAGTCTAGTAAGTAATAATAGTGTTTCTTCTACAAATTTATTTTATCTTAGTGCTTGGTGGTATTGCCATTAATTGCACTAAAGCTATGGTTGTTATTTGTATTATTTATGGAAATTGTTTCTCATACGTAATGTCTTTTCTATGAAAAATAGAAAATAAAATTAAACTTGTACCAGAAATTCAAAAGATGAATAAACTCATGC